>NC_086021.1:0-300000 GCF_036323735.1 Rattus norvegicus | reverse complement strand
TGTTGTCTTTTCCATTTGATCCTTTGTGGGTTGGACTAGCACTTTTGCCTTATACTCTTTTTGTGTTGTGGTGTTGCTTCTGTCTGAATTGCCACCGTCCAGGGCATGAATGCATTTGTTGGGAAGAGTCCACTGATGAGCCACAAGATCGTGTGTAAATAAACACGCCAGCTCGCCAGCTCGCCTTGCTCGTAAATCGATCGTAAATAAGGTCATAAAAGCATGGGAAGCTCACACTCCACCCCGCACCTGTCAGCTCTTCAGGAGCTTCTTGGTCAGCGTAAGCTTAAAATTGAAAAGAAAATTCTGCTGAGTTTTATTGATGAGTGCAACCGTTGTGCCCCGTGGTTTATAGTGTCAGGGTCGCTTACTTTGAGAGCATGGGAGAGGCTGGGAAAAGATCTGGATAAGGAGACTACAGTGGGCAAGCTTAAACCAGGGACAAAGCCGCTTTGGCGTATAATCCGTGCCTGCTTGGAAGATAAAAGATGTGAAGAAGCTGTTAGGACAGGTCAGAGAATCCTTACAGAACAACAGGAGAGTATGTCAGAAGGAGAGAGAGTTTTGAAGGAGGGAAAGAAAGGAAAAGGAGGAAAAGAGGTAAGAGAAAAGACAGAAAAGATCAAGGAGAGGACAGACAAAGGCGGGAAAAGTAATCAAGATCAAGGAATAAAGAAAATTTATCCCTCATTAAAGGCATTGACCTTGGAGATGTCTAGTGATTCAGAATTCAGTGATAGTGACCTAGCTGACCTTGAGGAGGAGGTAGCTCATTATGAGAAAGAGATTTATCATTCTGACTGGCCAAACACTTATGCTGTGCAGAAACAAGCCAAGGACTTAGATAAGAAGGCAATTATGCCAACAGCACCTCCTGCACCACCGTATAACTTTCAAGGTAAAACAATGGTGAAGCCTGCAGGAAGTACTTCTTTTTGCCCGGAAGTATGGAAAGAGTTAGGATTGAGTTTTCCAGTTTTTCTGGATGCAAACGGGCTGCAACATCATGAACCTGTTGACTTTAAGACAATAAAACAATTAACAGAGTCAGTCAAAACCTATGGAGTCAACTCAGCTTTTGTTATCGCTCAAATTGAGGCTCTTGGCAGATATTGTCTCACCCCTGGAGACTGGGGGAGTTTAACCACAGCCTGCCTCTCTCCGGCTATGGAGCAGGTGTAGTGAAAGGAAACTTAATTTTATGGACCCCGCTCTAGTGGCGGTGTGTTGGTTGATAGCCAACGTTAATTTTTGAAGCATAGTGTTTTATCTGTGCTTGTGCTCCCAGCCCACACAGTAGGGGGTAGCGAAACTAGCTGCGGAGCTGCTACAGCGAACATGGAGACTGCTCAGTCTCACGCAATTTTTCTGGCTCTTCAGGAGCTGTTTAAAAGAAAAAGGCTTAGGATAAAAAGAAGCACTATAGAGAGATTTCTTAGTGAGTGCGATTGCCATTGCACCTTGGCTCACTCTCTGGGAATCTCGAGGTGGACAGCTAAGAAAAGCTGGGAAAGATTTAAATTTTGCTTGGGAACAAGGAACCTTAAAGGGACAGGCTACATTAGAAATGCTACAAGAGGAATGATCTGAAAAGGCTGAGAGTGAGGTGGGGGAGGACTCTAAGGAAAACAAGAACAAGAAAAGAATTTCTGCTTTTAGTGGCCAGACCTTCAACTTTTGCTCACAGAAAGAGAGTGCTCATTAAGAGAAGTTCTTTCAGGGAGCCTGCCTTATCTGTTGGTTTTATTCCAAGAGAGGAGTCAGTCTCCAGCATTAAGTTATTTTTCTCATTAGTCATCATTAACATTGAGCGTGCCTTTGATCCTATCCCCACAGCAGCCAGTTCCTGCCCCTGTGGTCAAAATGCCCCAGGTTGGGGGACAGAGAAGCCCCTCAGACTACAAAACTGCCAACAGCCAAAGGTAAAAGTTAAAACAGAGAACATTCCAGGCCCAAGCCTAACCAGTTGTGTTTCAAATGCAGATGCTTCATCAACTCTGACCAACTTTTACTCCGACAGGACGAGATAAAAATAATAAGGACCTGAAGATCCGATCCTTCTCCTGATTTAGTAGCTCTGTTCCAAGAACCAGGGGCCATAAAACCTTTTGGCCCTTATCTCCTGGAGTCATAAAAACAGGGACATATTGGGGTAGGATGGGCTAGAAAAGGCCTCGATGATTTGGGCTAGCATGAGTAAAACTTGTAATAAAAAAGAGACAAGGTAATGGTAAAGTGTTTTTGTATATACATTCTTTTAGAGTTATGTTTTAGTCTTTGGACCCTGATTAGAGACAGTTTACACCCTAGACATGAGAGAGAATGGGTTTGGGAAAAACAGTCCTCTCAGACTCTCCACAGATGCTTTGGAGAAAGAGAAAAACTTTCAGAGCTCTCCTGGGAACAGAAGAAAGGTAGGAGATGTCCTGCCTCTCTGCTGGCTCCTATTAGAGAAATGCTTATTTCTGGTTCTGAACTCCATAGATAAGATATCTGAGTCCTTTCAGTGGGACACCATCTAGTTTTTTCCCTCTATGTCTATTGTCTGTCCTTGGTGCACCAAGCTGTCCATGTCTGTCAGTTTATGTCTGTGGTTTTTGTTTCTCATTGTTTAAATGTTTTATGTTTCATGTTCAAAAGAAAAAATGGTAAAAACTTTATCTGCCGATCATTCACACCTTGATTTGGTCTTAACTCGTTTCTGAAAAGAGAACAAATGAATAAAAAGCAGTTTCAATCGGCCTTTGGAGCCCTGTACCTACAGCAAAGAGCCTAGGTCAGCTGGACAAGCTGCCCGGGGGCAGAACATCTACAGGAGCTGATCTTAAAGGCGCCAACAGCTCCTCAGCTTCTTGGTATGGGAGCTGATGGCTGTTTCTCTTAGAAAAATCCCTGAGTTGTTATTAGACTTAACAGGTGACAAGGTGTTTCTTTTAAAATCACAACTAGAAAAGCAAAAATGGTGCTTGGTCTAAATATTAAAGACATGTGTTAACCACTTCAATTTTGTTTCTGACTGGTTTTAAATGTATAAATATGTTCTACATGCCTTGGTCATAGATTATTGGCCTTTAAGTTATTGGATATGGTTAAAAAATTATAACATCTATAACAAGAAGTTGACATAAAACTGATAATTTATATAGAGTCATTCTAGACAATATGTGACATGAGCCAACCTAGAGAAACAGGTATAAATTGAGATAATATTTTTATAGAACTCTTATCCTAGAAGCCAGGCACCCCCAAATTACAGAATGTAAAATTGTGTTGGAAGTTTTTAAAAGATTTCATGATTCTTTCAATTTAATTTCTGATTCTGCTTATGTAGTTAACGCTGTGCGCTCACTTGAAATTACAGGGCCAATTAGGTTGACTAGTACTATATGTCAAATTATTTTAGAATTACAAAAATTAATTTGGACCAAGAAAAAATAAGTTTTTCATACAACATATTTGAGCTCATACTAATTTGCCTGGTCCCATGGCCAGTTATAACGCTTTGGTGGATGCTAGTACTCGCAGAGAATTTATTTTTCATGCAGCTCCAGTTGATCTTGCTAGAGAATTTCATCAAAAGTTTCATGTTCCTGCTTTCACTCTTCAGCAAAAATTTAAAATCTCTAGAGCTACAGCTCGTGATGTAGTATTACGTTGCCAGAATTGTGTTCAATTTCACCACCCTCCTCAGGTGGGAATTAACCCTCGTGGCCTGATTCCATTAAAGCTCTGGCAGATGGATGTTACACATATATCTCAGTTTGGAAACTTAAAATATGCACATGTTTCTGTTGATACCTGCTCTGGCATTTTACATGCCACTCTAATGACTGGTGAGAAGGCTCGTAATGCCATTAGTCATTGCTTAGAGGTGTGGGCAGCCTGGGGAAAGCCTGACAGCCTCAAGACAGACAACAGACCTGCCTACACCGCAAAGTCTTTTCAGACATTTTGCCAAACAATGCAGGTCAAACATACTACAGGATTGCCATACAATCCCCAAGGTCAAGGAATTGTGGAAAGAGCACATCGTACTTTAAAAGAGCTCTTACAAAAACAAAAAGGGGGAATTGCCTATGGCAGGACACCAAAAGAACAGTTGTCTTTAGCTCTCTTTACTCTAAATTTTTTAATTTTGGATGCGCATGGCCGCTTTGCTGCAGATCGCCATGCAGCCACGAAACCCATGACTTATGCAGATGTAAAGTGGAAGGATGTCTTAACTGGTGAATGGTGTGGCCCAGATCCCGTAATTTCGAGATCTAGGGGAGCTGTTTGTGTTTTTCCACAGAATCAAGACAATCCAATCTGGGTGCCTGAACGTTTGACTCGCAAACTGCCTCCTGCTATTCGTGAAGATGAGACTACGAATACTACTACTACTACTGGAAATGATGATCCAGGTTGATTGACTCACGCTGTGGGCTATCGCCAGATCCTGGCCAGTACTTATGCCAGTTCATAGCAATTCTACTGTTTTGCCAACCTTTTTCTCCACATCCTGTTTGCGTGATGTTCCTTGTATAGTGCCTAGTGGAGAATTGCCTCAACGATATACTGCCACTAATCTTTCACTGTTACATACTTTATGTTTCACTCTTAGAAATTCCTCCCAGCCTTGTATATGGCTGCGAAGGACCACTTTGGCAAACTGGTTAGATCCTGTGAGCAACCGTGCTATGGGCACTGGAGCCATCCAGGCTGCTCTGAGTAAAATTACACAAGGGGCCTCCTCAGGCAATGGTGATACGTCAATTGATAACTCTGCTAATTCGTACATTACAACTTTGATTATGATGCATAATGGTAGCTTTCCATCACTCCCGGGGCAAGGCATTCGCAAACTGGTTAACTCTACCTGTCGTAGAGTCCTACCTACTTGCCCCCCATATAAAGCCTTTCCACCTAAATTTACCCCATGTCAGAGTCCGTTCCATAGACCTAAACAATTCCTACCGGGATTTGAATTTTCCCCTCCTCTTAGCAATGCCCAATATGATAGGAAGAGAAATAAGACTGGCAAACGTAATATTTGGCCCTGGTATCAATGGGTATTATCTAATGAGCAGGGAGCATACACATCTCTAACTCCTTTTGCTCGATTATTAGGTGAAGAATTTACATTATATAACATTTCAGCCATTAGAACCAATAACAATACAAGTTTAGTAGGTGTTAAGATTAATAGCCTAATAGCTAATGATGCTGCTGTTGGCGCTCCAGTATGTGTTAGACCACCTTTCTTTTTTCTGATAAGTGCTAATGCAAGTAATTATGCTTTAAATTGCAATAGCTCTGACGTAGTTTGTTATTTAGCTGAATGCTTGGATGGCACCAATGATACCGCAGTGATTGTAAAGATTCCCTCCTTTGTGCCTATCCCTGTAGTAGCAAATCCAGATGATTTTCCCATACTTCATTTATTAAGAACTAAAAGGGATTTTGGTATTACAGCAGCTATAATTTCAGCCATTGTATTATCAGCCGCTGCAGCTACAACAGCCGCGATTGCTATGACTAATCAAATACAGACGGCTGAGTCTATCAATAAGATTGTAGAAAGAACCACAGTAGCATTGGAGATACAAGAAGAATTCAATACCCACTTGGCATCTGGCTTTCTATTAGTTAACCAACGAATAGATCTGCTTCAAGAACAAATTGAGGCATTATATCATATGACGCAGCTGTCCTGCGTTTCCTCCTTTAGAGGCTTATGTGTTACTCCATTGAAAGCTAACTTTTCTCAGTATTCTCAACAGAGCAAAGAAATCTCTAAGTATTTGAAAGGAAACTGGTCCATGGAAGCGGAACAATTATCAAGACAATTGCTGATGCAGATTGCTGTCCTTAACAACACCAGAATGGAACCCATCTCAATTGGGGATTTCACCTCGTGGATCACCAATGCTTTCTCGTTTTTCAAAGAATGGGCTGGCATGTTTGCCTGGGGAGCCATTGTCCTCTTGTGATGTGGAGTATGCCTATGGCTTTTTTGCCGTTTAAAACGAGAACATGCTAGACACAAAGTGATTGTTTACCAGGCTATGGCGGCCATTGAGAGTGGTGCTTCTCCCAGTGTGTGGCTGGCCTCTCTAAAAGATTGAGAGTTCGCCCTAGATCGTATTTTGTCACTGTCATGTGAGGTCATTGTGTCCAGAGACAGGCAACTTTCCTCAAGCTCGGACCAACCTAAGCCAGGAGCCCGGTGGCGATAGGGTTAATTTCCAGTGACGGGTAAGGCCGAGTTTTGAGAGGAACGACCTAAGACAGGAGCAATGACGTGTATTGACGTGACACCCAGATCTAGACCAGTCATAAACAGAGGTGGCCCTGCCCTGTTTGTACATTCGGGCTGGTCCCATGCCCCTCTGCTCTGTCTCTCCCCTATTATTAGCACACCAATAGCCCAGAACAGTGTGTTGTACATTTTCAGTCATCTCTAGCCATTGGGGTGCAGTCCTAACTGCAGGAGTGGCTCGTCATGGCCGAGCTGGGCACTCTGTGAGGCATGTCTGACCTCTCTCAGACCACTACCTCCACCTAATGGACTCATCTTTTAATAAAACAAAAAAGAGGGAGATGTTGGGAGCATTTATCTATAGCACTGACATCTAGTGGTCGCTTGTATTTACTACCACCTTTAGCTTTCTTCTGACATCTTTACTAGGTCATAGTTGATAAGCATGTTAATAAGATGTCTTTACTCCACCAATCCCCTGAGGACAAATCCTTAGCCATGCTGTCTGTTTTGTACTTAAGGCAAGTGCCTTTGTTCCCCGGGGTCCCCGTATCATCAACTAGGTGTTCCTGCAATAAAGGCTGATTGAGAAGGATCCAACGGTGTTGCGTCTTCCTTGCCGGTCGAGGTGGGCGCGGCAGCATCTGGCTTCCTGAACTGATGTCTCAAACAGGTTTCCTAAAGTCTCAGCTTAGCAGTTTTCGACAGATTACCTGTGCCTTATCTAGAGCGGAAACAGGGAATGAATTCTGGCTTATCTGAGTCCCTGGAGGTAGTAGGTGCTTATAGACAGCAGGTAAAGGAATTGTAGACATGAAAGTGCTAATCCATTCTTCGGGTGTGAACTTCTATAATTTTTTATACATTTTTTAAATCATTAAATAAAGTTAGTCAGTATCCCAGACAGGGTGAGTGTCTGGCTTATGCACCAGCCTCTCTTTTCATCCTAACTCCTGGCTGCTCAGGCTGGATATACACTGGAAGTAGAGTCATTGCAGATGTAAGTGGTTATGATGAAGGCCACCCTGGAGTGTGCTGGGCCCCTAATCCAATATGATCATCGACCCTATCAGAATAGAAGCGTTAGTGGGCTGAATGGCAGGCAGGTTGGATGGGACCCGATGACAGGTTGTGGTTGACTGGGAGCTGGATTTATTTCCCAACCAGGAGTTTAGGCTTTAGCCTGAGGTTCTAGTAAGCACTGGAGAATTTTTATCAGGGATTTCCCTTCAGGGATCCCTCAGGATTATCCCCTGGGGATGTGTAGAGGAGGACCTAGAGGAGGCTGCAAGGGCTGTCAGCTCAGGCAACACGGAAAGCTGTTGTCTTCACAGGAGGCACATGCTGCAGAGTGCAGGCCAGCAGAGACAGTGACTGAGCAGTTAGTGCAATGTCCCTCTTTGCATCAGAGCACCCCCCATGCTATCCTTCTGCCATGCCGGACTTACATGTTCAACAGACCGTCAAAACCCAGTCTGAGTGAAGGGACACCATTGCACTAAGGTACGAACACTGCATAGTACAAGACACAATGGATGGTGAGATATTTCACAAATGATGGGAAACTGAAATAATCTCAGTTAAGATGGTTTGCATTCCTCTCAGAGGACCCGGGTTCAGTTCCCAGCAACTATATCAGATGGTGCCCAACTCTAGGGAGTCTGATGCCCTCTTCTGACCTCCGTGGGTCACTGCACATGGGTGTACATACATACATACATACATACATACATACATACATTCATACATACATACGTACTACATATATACACATATATTACTCACATACATATTATACACATTACTACATACATACGACATATATATTATGCAAGTGAGTTACTCAGTGATCTGCTATCCTTGGTCAGTGGATTACTCATGCCCACAGGAACCCTCAGAGGAAGTGGAACTGTCCATTTCTTCTTCTCTGTCAGTTCATTTCAGGGGTCTAGGACCCTCTTACTGACTAAAGCCTTTATGTGATCTTTGAGTTTCTGCAGCATTTCTGTAACACGAGCATCAGGTTTTTTGAATCTCTGGTCTTCATAGGGTTTTGAGCATCTGAACTTGTGCCGAATCCATCTAAGTAGTCCCCGAGGTGGAAGGTCGCTCGGGTCTCTGCTGTTCAAGTGTTTCCCCCGTTGGGGTAGGATGTTATAATCCGGTTGGGGGACACTGAAGGCGGTCTCAGGGGGCGGAGGCTGGGAACCCTTCAAGTGCTTCCCCCATTGGAGTCCGGTGTTATAATCCGCTTGGGGGACACTGAATGGGCTTCCAGTCTGAGGAGGCTGGGAATCCTTCCAATGATTGCCCTGCTGCACTCCGGGGTTATAGTCATCTCGGGGGACTCTGAAGGGTTTCCCAGGCCGTGGAGGCTGGGAAATCGCTGGTGCATTGTCAGAGGGTAAAGTCCGGGATGAGGCTCTCTGTCCTCTCTAAACACTACCCCGTGAAGGGGCAGTGAAAGGACTCGGCAGTGGTGAGTCATGGTGAGCATCACTCGAGCTGTATCCTTTGAGTATTTCTCTCTCTCCCGAGAACTGTGGACAAGTCCGGAATGCAAAGCAGGGAAATCTCGAGTGACCATTGATCTCAGGTAACAACCAAAGCTCGAGAGGGGCTGTCCTCGAGTTTTCACGAGGCAGTAGCTAGGTCTGCACGGGGCAGTTGCGAGGTCTGAATTGGGCAGTCTCGAGGTCTGCACGGGGCAGTTGCAAGTTCTGAACAGGACAGTACGAGGTCTGCACGGGGCAGTTGCGAGGTCTGAATGGGACAGTCAGGAAGTCTGCACAGGGCAGTCTCAAGGTCTGCACTGCGTAGTCGCGAGGTCTGAATGGGGCAATTGCGAGGTCTGAATGGGGCAGTTGCGAGGTCTGCACGGGGCAGTCGCCAGGTCTGCACGGGGCAGTTGCGAGGTATGCACGGGGCAGTCGCGAGGTCTGCACGCGACAGTCAGGAGGTCTGCATGGGGCAGTTGCGAGGTCTGCACGGGGCAATAGCGAGATTTGCACGGGGCAGTCGTGAGGTCTGAATGGGGCAGTTGCGAGGTCTGAATGGGGCAGTCGCCAGGTCTGCACGGGGCAGTCGCCAGGTCTGCACAGGGCAGTCGCCAGGTCTGCACGACCCAGCCAGGAGATGCCTCACTTGTCAGTTCTGCTTGTAATAGCGGGGCGATCATCCAAGCTTTCTGAATGAGGAGGAACCATGTCGACTCTCTTCCTTTGAGTCCGGAGTGCTACCTGTTTTGTGTCCACTGTCAGGGGTCGTGAAAAGTGACTCCTGAAGGAGCAACATGAATGGAGAGGGCAAAGGGCGCTTCGGAGACTGAGCTGTCAAGCGCCTCTTACACCAGCTTTGGTGCAGGGATGTGTCTTGGAACCTCATATCCGAGTGGGAAAGGCTGATCCAGACCCTTGCTCCTCAGAGACTGCAGGGACTAGAAAATCACTGGTGGACTGTGTTAGAGAATGAGCATGTGATAGGATGTGAATAGAGCATAGAATGCATGGGATTGATATTAGAATTCCATGTGCGTTCCAGGTTTTACTGTGATTCTTCTACCTTGACTAACTATTTTTTCTTGTTCTAAAGCTCTTAATATTCTTTCCATGATGATAGTTTTGAAATATTGTGTATGCTACACAATGGAAAGTATTTTCTCTAGTCACATATATTGAAATTCTAAATGTCTCTTGACATCGTATGCAGTTGCCTGGCCAGAGGTCCTGGGATGCTTTCAATACTGGTAAGTTGATTGAACACAAACTGTTTGCGTTACAAGCTTTGCTTGTAAATAATTCTTTTGGTGACCCCCAATTAGATTGCACAAATGCCTCCTGCCGTTTACAGATATATCTACAATCACCCTTGCTTGGAGAAAGGAGTTAAGTGTTATGCCTTCTTTGAATGAAGAGGAAGATCTAAGTCTACACTCCTCAGAGAAAGAAGAAATAATGAACTGTAGGAAGAAATATGCATCTAGGCAACAATAAATGTTCCAAGCTAACCTGTGCTGTAAAATAATGTATGGAAAATACCACTCCTTTATTAGTAGTATTATTAACCATTGTATTTGTTTTCATTTCAAATATTAACCCCTTTCCAGTTCCTGTTAATAAACTCCATGACCACATACTCCTCCTCTTTGTCTCTAAGGGGGGGCCTCCACAAATCTCCCAATAATTCTTTCCTCACCCTGTAGGATCACTCTTCTCTGAATCGCTCTTCTCTGGGACATCAAGCATCCAAAAACCAAGTGCTTCCCCTTCCACTGATGTGAGATGGAGCCGTCCTCTTCTACATACGTAGGGTACCAGACCATGTATAGTCTATGGTTGGTGGTTAGGGCCATGGGAGCCCTGAGGGGTCTGGGTAATGGATATTGTTGTTAATTAGAGTCTCCTTCAGCTCCCTCAGTCCTTCCCCTACATCGTCCATTGGGATCTCTAGGCTCAGTTCAATGGTTGGCTGTGAATATCTGCATCTGTGTCAGTCAGGTGCTGGCAGAGCCTCTCAGAGGACAGCCACACCAGACTCCTGTTTGCAAGCACATCTCAGCATCAGCAACAGTGTCCGGTTTGGTGTCTGCAGATCTCCTGATGGCCTTTCCTTCAGCCTCTGCTCCATATTTACCCTGCATTTCAATAGACACGGATAACTCTGATTTAATAAGAGATGGGTGAGTGTCCCATCCTTACACTGTGGTCATGTCTATCTACTGCAGGTGGAGTCTGCAGGTTCAATCTCACTGTTGTTGTGTATGTTGGCCAATGTCATCACTGTTGGGTCCAGGGAACCTGCCGCATCCCTAGTATCTGGGACATTCTAGAGGTTACGCCGTCCTCCAATGTTCCTTCTTTCTACACTCATTCTCCTGGTCCTCTGTGCTTCTCTCCTGTCTCTCCCCACATCTGATCCTGCTCTCCTGTTTTTCCATTTCACTCCCCTCTCCCACACACGGTCCTTCCTCCATGTGCCTCCCATGATAATTTTCTTCCCCCTTCTAATTGGGATTGAAGCCGTCCCTCTTTGTCCTTTCTTGTTGAGCTGCAGAGTATATGTGAGTTTATTGTGGATATTCTGAGCTCTTGGGCTAATTTCCACTTACCAGTGAGTGCATGATATTTGCATTTATTTGTGTTTTGATTACTTCACTCAGGATGATGTTTTCTAGTTTCATCCATTTGCCTATGAATTTCATGAAGTCATTTTATTTAATAGCTGAGTCCCACACCATCGTGTAAATGGACCCCATTATCCGAATCTCTGTCTCTTTTGAGAGACATCTGGTTTCTTTCCAGCTTCTGTCTGTTATAAATAAGGCTGCTGTGAACATAGAGGAGCACGTGTCCTTGTTGTAGGTTGCAGCATGTTTTGGGTATATGCCATCGAATGGTACAGCTGGGTCCTCAGGTAGTAAATACTATGTTCAATTCTCTGAGGATCCTCCAGCCTGGTTTGCAGAGTGGTTTTAAGAGCTTGCAATTTCAACAGTGACAGAGTGTTCCTTTCTCTCCACACCCTTGCCAGAGTCTGTTGTCACCTGACTTTTATATTAGCCATTCTGACTCGTATGAGATAGATCTCAGGATTGTGTTGATTTGCTTTTCCCTTATGACTAAGGATGTTGAAGATTTCTTTAAGTGCTTCTCAGCCATTCAGTATTCATCAGCTGAGAATTTTTGTTTAGAACTGTAGCCCACTATTAAATAGTGTTATTTGAATCTCTGGAGGAGAGCTTATTGAGTTTTTTGTATATATTGGATATTAGTGCTCCATCGGATATAGGATTGGTAAAGATCTTTTCCCAATGTGTTAGCTGCTGTATGGAAGGAATGACAGTGTCCCTTGCCTTACAGAGACTTTGAAATTTTGTGAAGTTTCATTTTTCAATTTTTGATCTTAGAACAAAAGCCTTTGGTGTTCTATTCAGGAAATTTTCCCGAGTACCAATGTGTTCAAGGCTTTTCCCTGCTTTTTCATCAGTTAGTTTCAGTGTATCTGGTGTTATGTGGAGGACTTTAATCCACTTTTACTTGAAATTTGGACAAGGAGATAGGAATGGATTGATTTGCATTCTTCTACATTCTGCCCTTCAGGTGAAACAGCACATTTTTTTAAAAAATGCTATCTTTTTATCCGCCGGATGGTTTTAGATTCTTTATCAATTTTCAAGTGGCCATAGCTGTGTGGGTTAATTTCTGCGTCTTCAATTCTATTCCATTGATCTACCTGCCTGTCTCAATACCAATACAATACAGTTTTTCATCACCATTACTCTGTAATACAACTTCAGCTCAGGGATGGTGATTTCCCCAAAATGCTTTTATTTTTCAGAATAGTTTTCTCTATTCTGGGAATTATTTTATTCCAAATAAATTTGCAAACTGCCATTTCTATGTCTGTGAAGAATTGATTCAGAATATTGATGGGGATGCATTGAATCTGTAGACTGCTTTTGGCAAAATGGCCATTTTTACAGTATTGATCCTGCCAATACACGAACATAGGAGATCTTTCTAATTTCTGAAATCTTCAATTTATTTCTTCAGAGACATGTGTTCTTGTCATATTTATCTTTCACTTGCTTGGATAAAGTCACACTGAGGTATTTTATATGCTTTTTGACTATGGTCAAGTGTGTCATTTCCGTAATTTCTTTCTCAGCCTGTTTCTCTTTTGAGCAGAGGAAGGCTACTGATTTGTTTGAATCAATTTTATACTCTGCCACTTTGCTAAAGTTTTTTATCAGGCCTAGAAATTCACTGGTGGAATTTGTGGGGTCACCAAAATATACTACCACATCATGTGCATATAGTGACATTTTGAATACTTCCTTTGCAATATGTATCCCTTTACCTACATTTGTTTTCTAACTACTCTGGCAAGGACTTCGAACACTATATTAAAAAGGTAGGGAGAGAGTGGGAGTCCTTGTCTAGTTCCTGATTTTAGTGGGATTGCATTAAGTTTCTCTCCATTTAGTCTGATGTTGGCTATTGGTTTGCTGTATATTCCTTTTACTGAGTTCCGAATGGTCGTTGAATTTATGATATTTCCAAGACTTTTAACATGAAGGGGCAGGTTCTGTAAAATGCTTTCTCAGCATCTAATGAGATGATTGCTTGTTTTGTTTTCATTGAATTTGTATTTATAGTGAGATTAGGTTGATTAGTGATCAGGTTCTGTATACTGAACCATCCCTGTATCTCCAGGATGAAGCCTTCTTGACCATGATGGATCACTGTTTTGATGTGTTCTTGGATTTATCTTGCAAGAAATTTACTGAGAATTTTTGCAGGAAATTCATGAAAAAATGGTCTGAAATTCTCTTTCTATGTTGGGTCTTTGTTTGCTTTAGTTATCAGAGAAGGAACTGTGTAGTATTCCTTCTACTTCTAGTTTGTGGAATAGTAGGAGAATATTGGTATTAGGTATTCTATGAACGTCTGAGAGAATTCTGTACTAAACCTTTCTGGTCCTGGGATCTTTGGTTGGGAGACATTTAATGACTGCTTCTACAACTTTACGAGTTATGGGAGTATTTAGATGGTTTATCTGATACTGATTCAACTTTGGTAACTTGTATCCGTCTAGAAAATTATCCATTTATCCCTAAATTTCCCGTTTTGTTAAGTGTAGGCTTTTATAGTAGGATCTGATAATTTTTTGAGCTTCCTCATTTTCTATGGTTATATCTCTATTTCACTTCTGATTTTGTTATTTTTAATTTGAATACTAAGGATTTACCTATTTCTGGATTTTTCAAAGAACCAGCGCCTGGTTTTGTTGATTCTTTATATAATTCCTTTTGTTTCTACTTGGTTGATTTCAGTCCGGATTTTGATTATTTCCTGCTGTCTAGTCCTCTTGGTGTATTTGGATTTTTATTGGTTCTGAGATTTCAGGTTTTCTGTCAAACTGCTAGTGTATCATAGCTCCTGCTTCTCTGTGGAGGCTCTCAGAGCTATGAGTCTTCCTCTTAGCATTGCTTATTTGTGTTCCCAAGTCATTTTCATTAAATTCTAAATAGTCTTTAATTTTTTTCTTTATTTCTTCCTTGAACAAGTTCTCATTGAGTAAATCATTCTTCAGCTACCATGCATATGTGGGTCTTTGGTTGTTCTTGTTGTTATTGAAGACCATTCTTAGTCTGTAGTGATCTCATAGGATGCATGGGATTAATTCAATCTTCTTGTATCTGTTGAGGTCTGTTTTGTGATGGACCATATTATCAGTTTTGGAGAAGGTACCATGTGGGACTGAGAAGAAAGTGTCAGGAGCTGTAACAGGACAAGCTAATAACTAGCAGGTGATCATCCTGAGATGGACAGCCTCGGATTATTTTATAATCCACAACTGGTTCACCCTTATTAAGAAAGGCTGTGAGGGATTCATTTTGGGAAATTTTCCTGCTATTAAAATGCTATTCCTGTTGTTATTATTGGACATATATAACAATCATTGATTAATAGCACACCCCTTTGGAGCAGATCTCTGCAGGCCTACGAAGTTGTACTGTCCCATAGTGATGCTATACAGACAAATAGATGAATTCTTTAGTCTTAATAATGATCCTACAATATTTCCTAAAATTATATCAATGGTTATCAAGCTCTTTTATAGTGGGACTCCTATAAGTCTCTCTCTAATAGTCAGAATTGCAGTGACAACCCCGCCAGTCTCCCAGGTGTCACCAGTTAATTGTTCTGAGTTAGTAAACAGACTTTATCCTACTCAGAACACATTCCAAGAGGTTGCAAAACAGTCATCAAGAGTCATAAAAAGAGAACAAATGATTTGTTACAGGTGCAATACAGATGATAAGATATTGACTGGGTTTATCTGTAAATAACTTCTCTATCAACTCTGGTTTTGGATATTCACTGAATCTGTAGAGCTGACACTGGTGATGAATATTTAGCCAGATAATTATTCCTGATGGATATTCATATAAACATTCTCGGTTGTAACTTATATTTCAACTTATGCTTTGATCTTTCATATGAACTTGTGATGAACATAGTAACACGGGATCATGTATTCTGAAATATGTTTAATGCTGAGGAGAAAGAGAAGACACACAGAAGGACTGAGAGAGAAGGACTGAATGGGAAGGACAGAGACAGACGGACTGAGCTGGAGAGGGGCTGAGCTGAAAAGTCCGGTTTGAGCTAAGGAGAACTGAGCTTAGTAGAACTGAGCCAAAAAGATCTGGGTTGAGAAGAAATGTATACAGGAATAACTTAGAGACTATATAGGTAACATGAGAGAGCAATCTGCAGAGGAGAAGAGGAAAAGAGAAGAATCTGGAAAGAACAGAAGGTGCAGGCAGGTTTCTCCTTACCGTGGGACAGAACAGGTCATTTTTTCATTTTCTTTTTTTATTAATTTGAGTATTTCTTATTTACATTTCGAGTGTAATTCCCTTTCCCAGTTTATGGGCCAACATCCCCCTACCCCCTCCCACTTCTTTATGAGTGTTCCCCTCCCCATCCTCCCCACATTGCCGCCCTCCCCCCAAAAATCACGTTCACTGTGGGTTTAGTCTTAGCAGGACCCAGAGCATTTGATTACATAATGCAATATTCTGTCATTTGTTTTTCATTTAACAATGAGTCTTGAATACATGTACATGGGAAATTTCTTCATGAAATATCATGCATTTAATAAATGGTAGTATACTCATTTCTTTAAATAATGACCTAATTGTGCCTTTCAGATTATTTTCATTTTCATTAACTAAAGTTCGCTACAGAAAATCTGCATGGACACTGACTCAAGCACAGTACTCAATGGTGATTATTTACATTATATTTTGTATAAATTACAAAACACATTGTTGGAATGATGTCAAGGCTGTTAAGTAATGTAACACTTGTATAAATATTGCCAAATTTCCATCTCAGAAGACTATAATAAATATATATTGCCATTATTTTATATGAGAACCCATATTATACCATTCAAAATTAAATGGTACACATATTTTAGAAAGGTATGAGTCTCTGACTTCTGTCAGTTCTTTAATTAGGGGAAGGATTGAAGAAGTTGAAGGGGACGGCACCCTCTATATTAGTTGCGACCAGCAGTAGCAACTAATCCGGATCGCTGAGATCTCCTAGACACTGAGCCACCAACCAGGCAGGACACACAAGCTGGTGTGATGCCCTGACACATGTATAGCAGAGGACAGCCTGGTCTGGCCTGATCCTTGAGAGACTTGAGGTCCCAGGGGTTATGGTGCCTGGCAGGGTCTGGGGAGCATCCTCCTCGAGTCAGGGAAGGAAGAGGTGGAATGGGATGAGGAACTGTGCGAGGGGACCAGGAGAGTGTACAATGGCAGGAATGTAAATAAATAAAATAAATTTTAAAATAGTTTCACTCATAAATTCAAATGCTAGATTCTTTTTAACATCTACATTGCAATTCAAAAGTGAAGTTTAGCGTTTTATGCTTACTGAACTGTGTAAGCATTAATCCTTAATTTACTCTTCATACTATTTGCGAATTGTCTTCTTTCTTATTACTTTGCATCAATTGTGTTTGCATATGTAGAATGCTTAGTATTCATAATATGTGCAGAAAATACATTTATGAATCTTTTTATTTTAATGAAATGTTATGTGTGAACGTCTATGTATAGATTTGTGCACATGATCACAGGCACCTGGGGAGACCAGGAGATGTCAGATCCCCTGGAGCTGCTTTTACAGCTGGTTGCAAGTGGCTTCATGGATGTTGGAAACTGAACGTGTTTGCTCTTAAGAGCAGTAAGTGGTCTTAACAACTAAGCTAATACTACAGTACTTATTCCATAATAAAATCAACCTATTTATAATTTTCTCATGTATTTCAGGGTATCTTTGAACTTGAGACATCTTGCCACATTTTAAGTGCTATGACTACATTCAGGCATTATTTTTTCCAGCTTTCTTTCCTTTATCATAGTAAGATGTGTTGGATTAAATATGTTAATATTATGCAGTAAATCCTCCAAATGTTTACTTATAGAACCTTGGGTTAGTGTCTGTTTCATTCCTCTGCAATGACTATATTAATTTTACAGTTTGCAGTTTTCTCTTTTTTACAAAATCCATCTCATGTGTTTTTGCTTTCATACAGAATGAAGTAAAAGTCTTTTAGTTTTTTGAATAGTTAATGTACTAAAAAATGTGGTCAATTTCCTGTTTTAAGGCCATTACAATACATTATTTCTTTAAAATGTTCCTAGAGTTTTGTTTTTATTTTTTCTTATTATTATTGTTCTCATTAGTAGCATTGTTAATATTCTGTGTAAGCTTTTATGTGTTCTGGTCATGTAGTGAATATAGAAGTCTTCCAAACATATATGTGTAGGTATCAAATTTAGGTTCTTGGTATTTCATGGCATGAAGTTTTATCTGCTAAACCACCTCACTGGAATAAACTATAACACTTTAAGGTGACATATAGCTCCAGGCTGCTTTTATATATAAAATGTTTTCATCATTTGGCTTTTAATAAATATTTTTTGATTATTATAATATATTTTCCATGTCCACTTGGTAACTCTACTATGCTTATTTTAATATTTAATTAATAATTTATTCATAATTATTGTGCATTTGACACCTAGCTAATATGAAATTATCCTAGATACAATTGAATACACGCAATTAGTTACCTAAAGCATGAAGTTTGGTACAAAATTTTGTTCATTATTACTATGCATTTGCATAAAACAGAGAATATTTCATCGTCACAATCCTGATGCCTAATTTACACAGTGTGACAGCTACCAACTACATGTGACTTTTAATCACATAAAAGGAGTTAGGATTATATTGTTAAATGATATTTCCCCACCATCAAGTAAATAGATTTTATTTTGCTTCAATTAATTTAACATGCTATAGCAGGAAAATTTTAATGTCCTCTTTTTGGTTAAGACTAAATTTAACTTTTAAATCCTCCTGCCTATCATAAAGTCAATATACTTATACAGGAAGATGTGCCAGGCACAGGTCTAATTTCTAGTATAACCTGTAATTACAATCATCAGTCTTGTCAGTTTCAAGTGATTGTTCACCTCATGCCTGTAAAAGACCATGGTCAACATGGCAGGATAACCATAAGGGCAGTGCAGTGGCATAAATAGCTTGGTGATAGCCAACAGCTCTCTAAATTTGCTTAAGTCCTGTTCAATGAACATGGATGGTCCTGGTAATTTACCCACGTATATAAGGCTATTGAAGCTGTGGTTATGGGGGAGAATGTACAGCCTCTTACTTACTTAAGCCAGTATCATTCCTAACAACAATCAAAGCCATGTGTCCTTATATACAGAATTAATTACAGTCTCTGCAACAAACATCACAGTGAAAATCCCAGCCATAAAAAATGCAGGATAGAAACTTCACGTCCAGTGTCAATGGCTCTATCTACAAAATGTCACTTGATTCAAGGCTAAGGAACATTACAGAAGAGGGGAAAGAAGATTGTAAGAGACTAAAGTTTACTATGAGATGGTGTCTCAAAGTAACACCAGAAATTACACTCATAACGTCTCACTAACACGACTGCCTCAACAACAGCTGAGGAAGACAGGGAATGGGGAGAATGAAAGTTTAGTTTTCTTTCTGTTTCAATTCCCTCTTCTTCTTCCTCTTCTTCTTCCTCTTCTTCTTCTTCTTCTTCTTCTTCTTCTTCTTCTTCTTCTTCTTCTTCTTCTTCTCCTTCTCCTTCTCCTTCTCCTTCCCCTTCCCCTTCCCCTTCCCCTTCCCCTTCCCCTTCCCCTTCCCCTTCCCCTTCTTCTTCTTCTTCTTCTTCTTCTTCTTCTTCTTCTTCTTCTTCTTCTTCTTCTTCTTCTTCTTCTTCTTCTTCTTCTTCTTCTTCTTCTTCTTCTTCTTCTTCTTCTCCTTCTCCTTCTCCTTCTCCTCCTTCTCCTTCTGCTTCTGCTTCTGCTTCTGCTTCTGCTTCTGCTTCTTCTGCTGCTTCTTCTGCTTCTTCTTCTTCTTCTTCTTCTTCTTCCTCTTCTTCTTCCTCTTCTTCTTCTTCTTCTTCTTCTTCTTCTTCTTCTTCTTCTTCTTCTTCTGCTTCTGCTTCTGCTTCTGCTTCTTCTTCTTCTCCTTCTTCTCCTTCTTCTTCCTCTTCTTCCTCCTCCTCCTCCTCCTCCCTCTCTCTCTCTCTCTCTCTCTCTCTCTCTCTCTCTCTCTCTCTCTCTCTCTCTCTCTCCTTGTTGGCTATTTCCTATTTACATTTCGAATGTTATTCCCTTCCCAGGTTTCCAGTCCATAAGCCCCTTAACCCTTCCCCCTACCCTTCTATAAGGGAGTTCACATCCCCACACGGCCACCCCACCCCTCCCCACATTACCCTACACTGGGGGACAAACATGTCAGAAAAAATTGTTTCTCATTGTATTGTTTCCAGCAAGGCCATCCTTTGCTCCATGCAGTAGGAACCATGAGTCAGTCCATGTACAGTCTTTCTGTTGTGGTTTGGTCCCTGGACGCTCTGGGTGGTTGACATTGATATTATTATGGGGTTGCAAATCCCTTCAGCTCTTTCAATCCTTTCTCCAATTCCTCCAACTGGGGTCTGGTTCTTGGTTCAGTGGTTTGCTGATGGCGTTTGCCTCTGTATTTGACATACTCTGGCTGTGTCTCTCCAGAGGGATCAATATCCAGTCATTGTCAGCCTGCACGTCTTAGCTTCATCCATCTTATCTATTTGGTGTCTGTATATGTCTGAGCTACATGTGGTCCAGGCTTTGGACGGCAGGTTCTTCAGTCTCTGCTACAAACTTTGCCTCCTTATCCCCTCCTGTGGGTATTTTGTTCCCCTTTAAAGAAGGAGTGAAGCATCTGCATTTTGGTCATCCTTCCTGAGTTTCAAGTTGTCTGTGTATTGCATGATGGGTAATTCAAGCTTTTTGGCTAATATCTGCTTATCAATGAATGCATATCAAGTGTGTTTTTCTGTGATTGGGTTACCTCACTCAGGATGGTATTTTCTAGTTCATTCCATTTTCCTACGAATTTCATGAAGTCAGTGTTTTTACAGCTGAGTAATATTCCATTGTGTAGATGGACCACATTTCTGTATCCATTCCTCTGTTGAAGGGCATCTGGTTCTTTCCAGCTCCTGGCTATTATAAATAAGGCTGTTATGATCAGAGTCAAATATATTTCTCTGTTGTCTGTTGGACCATATTTTGGGTATATGCCCAAGAGAGGTATAGCTGTGTCCTCAGGTCATGGAATGTCCAATTTTCTGAGGAATCTCCAGACTGATTTCCAGAATGGTTGTACCAGTCTGCAATCCCACCAACAATGGAGGAGTGTTCCTGTTTCTCCACATCCTCGCTAGCATCTGCTGTCACCTGAGATTTATATCTTAGCCATTATCACTGGTGTGAGGTGAAATCTCAGATTTGCTTTGATTTGAATTTCCCTGATAACTAAAGATGTTCAACATTTATTTAGGTGTTTTTTGCCCATTTGATAACCTTCAGCTGAGAATGTTTTGTAACGCACTGTACCCAATTTTTAATAGTGTAGATTTGCTTTCTAGAATCTGACTTCTTAAGATCGTTGTATATTTTGGATATTACCCACTATCAGATATAGGATTGGTAAAAATGTTTTCCCAATCTGTTGGTTGCAGTTTTTTTCCTAATGACGGTATCTTTTGCCTTACAGAACGTTGCTATTTTATGAGGTCCTATTTGTCAATTCTTGATCTTAGAGCATAAGTCATGTGTGTTTTTTTCAGGAAATTTTCTCCAGTGTCCATGTGTTCAAGACTCTTCCACACTTTTTCTTCTATTAGTTTGAGTGTATCTGGTTTGATGTGTAGGTCTTTGATTCACTTGTACTTAAGCTTCGTACATGGTCATAAAAATGGGATAATTTGCATTCATCGACATGCTGACTTCCTTTTGAACCAGCACTATTTTTGGAAAATGCTGGTTCTTCCTTTGGATGGATTTATCTCCGGTGCCAAAGATCAAGTGATATGTTTGTGTTCATTTCTAAGTCTTCAACTCTATTCCACTCTCTATCTGTCTGTCTCTCTACAAATATCATTCAGTTTTTATCACTGTTGCTCTTTAATACTGCTTGAGTTCAGGGGTGACGATTCCCCCAGAAGTTCTTTTATTGTTGAGGATAGTTTTAGCTATCCTGGCTTTTTCTTATTCCAAATGAATTTGCAAATTGCTCTTTCTATCTCTATTAAATAGTGAGTAGGAATTTTGATGGATATTGCATTGAATGTGTAGATTGCTTTTGGCAAAATGTTCATCTTTAGTATATTAATCCTGTCAATCCATGAGCATGGAAGCTCTTTCTATCTTATGAGATCTTCCTCAATTTCTTTCATCAGATACTTGATCTTCTTGTCATACAGATAATTCACCTGCTTAGTTAATCTCACACCAAGATATTTTATATTTTTTGGGACTATTGTGAAGTGTATGGTTTCATTATTTTCTTTCTCAGCCTGTTTATCCATTGAGGAGAGGAAGGCTCCTGGTATGTTTGAGTTAATTTTATACCCTGACACTTTGCTGAAGTTGTTTATCAGGTTAAGAAGTTCTCTGGTGGAACTCTTGGGGTCACTTATATACTATCATATCATGTGCCAATAGTGATATTTTGATATCTTCCCTTCTAATTTGTATCCCTTTGATCCCCTTTTACTGTCTGGTTTCTCTGGCTGTGACATAGAGTCCTGTTTTGAATAAATAGGGAGAGAGTTGGGCAGCCTTGTCTAGTCCCTGATTTTAGTGGGATTGTTCAAGTTTCTTTGCATTTAGTTTGATGTTAGCTACTGGTTTGCTGCATATTTCTTACACTATGTTTTGATATGAGCCTTCAATTCGTGATTTTTCCAGGACTTTTATCCACACGGGTTGTTGAATTTTGTCAAATGCTTTCTCACCATCTAATGAAATGACCTTGTGCTCCTTATCTTTGAGTTTTTTTACATGATGGATTTCATTTATGAATTTTCCTATATTAAACCGTCCTTCCATCCCTGGGTTCAAGTCTACCTGATCATTGTGGATGATTTTTTGATGTGTTCTTAGATTCCTTTTGCAAGAATTTTATTGAGTATTTTTTCAGCAATATTCATAAGGGAAATTGGTCTGAAGTTCTCTTTCTGTGCTGAGTCTTTGTGTGGTTTAGGTATAAGAGTAATTGTGGATTCATATAAGGAATGCTCTAGTGCTCTGTCTGTCCAATTTTGTGGAAGAGTTTTGACAATATTAGTGTGAGGTCTTCTAAGAAGGTCTGATAGAATTCTGCACTGAACCGATCTCGACCTGGACTCTGTTTGGTTGGGAGACTTTTAATATCTGCTTCTATTTCCTTAGTAGTTATGGGGTTGTTTAGATAGTTTATTTGTTCTTGATTTAACTTTGCTACCTGTTATCTGTCTACGAAATTGTCCATTTCCTCCAGATTTTGCAGTTTTGTTGAATATAGGCTTTTATAGTACAAGCTGATGATTTTTTTTAATTTCCTCAGATTCTGTTGTTATGTCTCCCTTTTCATTTCTGATATTTGTAACTTGGATACAGTCTATTTGACCTCTGGTTAGTTTGGCTAAGGGTTTATCTATCTTATTGTTTTTCTCGAAGAAACAGCTCCTGGTTTTGGTGATTCTTTGTATCGTCCTTTTCATTTCTACTTCGTTGATTTCAGCTCTGAGTTTGATAATTTCCTGTGTTCTACCCCCCTAGTGTTTACTTAGTTCTTTTTGTTCTAGAGCTTTTACGTGTGCTATCAAGCTCCTGACATATGCTCTCTCCTGTTTCTTTTCCCAAGCACTCAGATCTTTAAGTTTTCCTCTTAGCTCTGCTTCCTTGTGTCACATATGTTTGGGAATGTTGTGTCTTCATTTTCATTAAGTTCTAAGAAGTCTTTAATTTCTTTATTTCTTCCTTCACCAAGTTGTCATGGAGTAAAGCATTTTTCAACTTCCATGTAAATGAGGACTTTCTGTCATTATTGTTATTGTTGAAGACCAGTCTTAGTGTGTGGTGATCTGAGAGAATGCATGGGATTATTTCTATCTTCCTGTATCTGTTAAGGTCTGTTGAGGGATCAATTATGTGATCAATTTTGAAGAAGGTTCCCGAGATCATGAGAAGAATGTATATCCTTATTTTTTAGAATGGAATGTTCTATAAATATCTGCGAAATCCTTTTGGTTCATAACTTCTATTGCTTTCTCTACATCTCTGTTTAATTTCTTTTTCCACGATCTCTCCAGTGATGAGGGTGGGGTGTTGAAATCTCCTACTATTATCATGTCATGTGCAATATGTGCTTTCAGCTTTAGTAAGGTTTCTTTTACGAAACGTCAGGATTTCTCATGAACCATTTTTATTGCACAAATTCTAATGAAAATATAACATTCTGGTTATTGAACTGATATTCTGAAAATTTAACTAGGAGAGGCAAGACCTCAGTCTCTAACTAGAGAGATACCTATACAAATACAGAAACTACTAATGAAAAGGAAGTTGCTTTGAAAATATTTCAAAATAAAAATAGTCATTTTCTGTGTAGGCTGTGGGAAGGTTGTTTATTTGTTTTTGTTTTTTTTTTTGTTTTAATTTAATATGGAGAAATATTTACAGTACATCAAAATAAGTGTGAAAAGCAAAGCAAATCACAATAGAATCCCAGGCGTTCCAGCATTTTTTTCTACAAGAGCAGAGTCTACTGAATTGTCAAGCATGTACAACAGGACTCCTGCTTCATAATTGTCAGAGCTTTAAGTCTACCCTATGTTCTCTACACTTAGATTTTTATAACTTTTGCATGAATGAGTCAGATCTAATCTGATAGATCTCATAAGCTATTATACCTGACTATGTCCCCTGACCCCGTGTGAAATCTATGTATTGTTTTTCTTTTTTGTTGTTGTTGTTGTTGTTTTGTGGAGCTGTGTTTTTCATTAACCCCAATAGAAAATTAATCTAGTGATCAACTAGTGAATAGAAACTAAAATTATGTATTATTGTGCGAAATTCCCCAAAAGAGAGTGTACACAAAGGTAAATCTAAAATGTTTGTGGGTAGACATGCACACATGCTCATGACCCATGGAGCTGACAAGCATTCCACACACAATCAACTTAAGTGATTTGGTAATTTAACCTATTCACACAGAAGAAAACTCATGGGGAATACATTTTTTTCTTAGCCATGTTTATAAGTGACCAAATGATAAAGCAGGATGTAAACAAATACTTTTATCCTTGATTGTTGCTTATAGTAACATTTTAATTCATGTACAATCTCTACGTGCTCTTTTTCTATTGTGTTTCTCTGTGTCTCTGTCTCTGCATGAATATATAGGCACACATGTGTATGTGGCATACAAGTGTGTGTGCGTGCGTGTGTGTGTGTGTGTGTGTGTGCATGTGGGTGTGTGTCTTATATGGTATTTATGAACATAGGTAACATGTTTATTTATTTATAATTTGGAAACACTGAAACCCACATTTGATTTGTGGATCAACCATGTGCTGATCTACTCATATACATCTGACATTTCATTATATCAGGTGAATAGAGAGAGAGCCTAACAGGCTGGTGATATCTCCTTCTCTACTCTTGTCAGGAAAAAGTGGTGTATCTTTTGGCAAGAAAACCCAAACTTCAGCAAAGACATATACACCCCACAAAGCAGGAGACGACATCTCATTTGAAGGGAAAGGTTATCAGACTGGGAGAAAAATGAGTTTGCCTCATTCCAATATTTGAGGGACATGAGACTGAACTTCAGAAGATATAATGGGAAGGGACTGGCAGAATCCCCAAGGATCCAAAGTAAGCTAAACCCTGGAGCTTCTCATTACACGAGAGCTCATGGATTGGTGAGGATGGTGAACATAATGATAAGAACTTTGCAGTCCATACTCAGTCTCCATATAAGGCTACAATGTGAACAAGATGAGAAGGAGTCACCACCACAGAGCTAACAGCTACTTTAGCAGTTACAGTGTGAAAAACAGAGTGTAACTATAGACAGAAGTGAAGGATGATATTTGAAAACAGACAAGGCTGTGCTGGAACTGAACAGTTTTCCATGTAAGTAACCAAGCAAGCACACAGCAGGTGCCATATGCAAACGTGAGCAAAGAGGAATGAACTGTGTAGATACTGTGTGTACAGAAATACAGGTAGGTTGGTGAAATTCTAAGATGTTGAGATGAAAGAATAGGAAGGAATTTCTATCAAGCCAGGCACCATGTCTTGCTCTTAGAATACTCACATTCAAGAGACTGAGGGAGAGAAATTAGGAATTTCAAGTTAGCCTGGACTACATATCCAGACAATACATCTTTTATTCTTGTTTTCTTTATTTAAATCAGTAGTCTGATTGATAGAATATCATGAACAATATTAAGAAAACAGACATTTAATGCCTATGCAGTGATATGTCTGCTAAGAAAACATATTCTATAAAGAGACAGTAATTATTAAGTTACAAATGCCAGCTGTCATATTGAAGGTTGTGGCATGAAGGGGTCTGGTGTTGTTTGGTTGATCCTTCTTCGCTTTCATGGCTCACAGTACACATCTTAAAAATCTTCTCTGACGACCTCGTTACTGTGCGGACATGGAGATATGCCTTGCCTTTAAGTCTATGTATCAAAACCAGTAATCATTTATTTATCAAATGACTATTTGATTTTACTTTATCTTCAAAAATGATGAGTCTTGAGGAAATGATACGTTTATTGTGTGGGTTTGAATATTCGTAATAGCAATCAGAGGCTAATCGGGGCCCAACACACACACAGGGTGGTTGGAGAGACTATACCTGTGTCATCAGGAAAGCATAGAGATGAGTGGATTGATCAGTTTTTCTGTATAACATTGATAACTAGTTTATGATAAGAATGGGTAAAAAATTGAGATACACTCAAGGTTTTCTTTTCCTTCGTTTGAATGATTGCTTATACAGCATGTGAAACTGAACTTAAACCCAAGGTAAACCTTCTGCCTGAGCTTCATTAGTGCCAGGACTACAGGTTTCCACCTTCTATTGTAAGTATTTGGACACTTGGCTCAATGCTTAGCACACTGTGAAAAATCCCCCGGTGTTAAGAGAGAAAGTATTAGCTATGAAATTATGTGAGAAAAAAATCTTTTCTAAGCTTTGATTTTTGTGACTGCAGACAAAGACTTTGACTCTGATGTAACTGAGCCTCTAAAATACTAAAAAAATTAATATCTCTCATTTGCAAGAATCCTACTAATTGCTTACTGCTCTGTGTTTCTGGAGATGAGTGTCAATTGTGTCAATTGCTCTTTGTGGCAGGAAAAGGGCTTGTCTGTCAAATGCTTTGCAATTGCCAAGAACTGTGAGGTCCCTGGAGAATGCTCCCTCTGTTCACCCTCATTCTGCTCTCATAGCCTTTGCTATCTGCACCCGTCCATCTCTACACACCCCCATGCACTTCTTTCTGGGGAACTTATGTATCCTGGAACTTGGTCACACTGGCTCTGTCATACCCAAGATATGGAGAGCCATGTAGGTGAGATCTGAGGAGTCTCTCAGGAGGGATGTGCCCCACAGATGTTGTTCTTCACACTTTTTGGTATAACTGAGTGTTTCCTATCGGCAGTCATGGCCTTTGGCCACAGTATGGCCCTGCTTCACTATGCAACCCAAATGAGTCGTGAGGTATGTGCCCATTTGGCAATTGTTTCATGGGGAATAGGTTGCCTTGTAGGGTTGGGACAAAACTACTTGAGGCCCAAATCTAACCACCCACAAGGCGTTGATAAACTCTTGGTCATCTTCCATACCGCAGTGACATCCATGCTGAACCCCATCATCTATAGCTTAAGGAACCAAGAAGTCAAGGCAGCACTGAGAAGGACTCTGGGTCAGAAGAAAGTTCTGATAATAAATAGGTAATTAAGGATCGAAAGTGCTCTTTCAAAAAGGTGCAAAGTCTGTGAAAGAAAGAAAACAAAACCAATATGCTCTTTCTTGGTGTCTTGAAACAAACTTTAAGAAACATAACTTTGATTTAGTGTATTCCCTTTATTCCCCACCATGTTTAATTGCAATCAATTGTAAAGTTTGCTTGCTACTAAATTACTTTAGTAGATCAGTCCAGTACTTAAACATTTTCATCTGGACAGAGTTTAAACCACATGCTAATGTCTCAGGGCCCTGAAAATTCTCTGTATCCATTCTTAGCTATTTGGAAATCTACCAGAAATTGTTTGTAAATGATCTCAGCTCGTTATGCTACAATTCCATATTCATCAGTACATGTAAATTCATTGCATTGGACTGGAACTGCTAAGTAGCTCTCAGGACAGTGAATTGCTAACCTCTGCTTTGTGTACCATTTCGTCAGTCCATACTTCAGTTCTGGGCAACCAGGGCCTATGATTTTGGAACAGGAGTCGTCTTTACTCCACTGTTTGATTTCTATAGGGTGTAGGAAAAGAATTTCAGCCAGGTGATTCTCAACATCAATATCATAGTTTCAGATAAACACACACACACACACACACACACACACACACATGCATGCACACATTATACAGGAATTGAAGTGGATTTACACGTGACAGAATGCAAATATAAAAGTCAGCTAGTGTCAGATAATTAGATTCAGGTTGCTATTCAACAAGAAAATAAAATAACATAAAATTAGAATCTTGACTCTTTATGAGTATAATGAAACAAAAATAAAATTCCATTCAAGTGTGCTGAAAATATGGAAGACATTAAAAAAAATACCATGACACGTTTTTTTTAGGCGTGAGTAACCAAAACAGAAAGACAATAATTATATTCTCCTCGGACTCATGGTTCTGAGTCTACTTACATGCAGTAAGGACCATTCAGTTCAAAATGTTGGTATAAAAATGACCGAGATGCTGAAAACAAATACTAAAATTTTGAAGAGACACACAGTCTTTCCATAGGCTTTAAGTAATTTTCCTATTACTTCTATTACTTTAAAAGAAAAGAGAAAAGAAAAATACATTAAAATATTTTATCTATGAAAGGAAAATAATTTAAAATAATTTCATTGCTCAGTAATTGGTTGTTGTTAAGATGACAGGCATCCTCCTAATGCTTAACTGCGATAAGCAAAGCAAGAAACCCTTTTTGGTATCTGTGTCAAGTACGTATAATCTCAACCTAAAAGAGAAAAATCACTGTGCAAATCCAAATTCAGAGACATTCTAGCAAAGTTATTATTTATCTTCAAAGTGTGGTCACAGAATATAAAAATAGTAATGAATTATCACAGAATACTATGACTTAAGACATGCAATAACTAAATGTCAACTGGATTTCTGGATTGGATACGGGCATAGAAACTGTACAGTAGTAGAAATATTGTTGTTATTATTTGGTCAACCTACTGTGTTACTTATAACATATTTTTTTTTCAATTTTTTGATTTCTGAGAATTAGACATTAGATTGATTAAAGTATATAAAATTCAGGAATTATGATACGATATAAAACCATACTGTTTCCTATCATTAAAATCTGATTTTCCTGTATAGTTTGACTTCTGCTTTATTTTTTGTATTTATTTATTTTGCTAATTTGTTTATGTCTCAAATGCTGTCCTCCTTCCTATTTTCCCCCACAGAGTCCCTTACTCCAAACACCATCCCTTTCTGACTTCTTCTTTAAAAAAGTCAAAACATCAGTATGTATAAGGCATGTTTAGTCACTGAATAGCTGTTCATTTGGCTGTGCATTTGAAAATCGACAACATTGATAGTGCAGACATCAGGAAATAGCTTCAAAAATGACATTCAGAAATTAAATATTCTCCAGTTATCAGCTATCAGCTATCAGCTTGACAAAACTGGAGGAATCCAAGAACAAAATTATCCTTGAAATGTACGTAGAGAAAATTGATCAGACAAGAAGGAAAACAGATAGCAACCTTCCTGGATTCAACACAAGAGAGCATAAGTTCCTGTAGTGTATTCTGCATGAGTTTATAGAGTTTATGGGTTAATACCTGGAAATGAACTCCTACAAAAACCAACAACAAACTAACCACAAGCTGCAATATTCATGGAAGCCAAACAAATATGTGGAAAGTATTATTTCCAGCTCTATATGAGAATATTAATGTTTATTAATTTGTTTATTAATAAAATTTTAATTTGATGACTGCAAATTTTTATTGCAAATAAATAGATTTTAAGAGACCCATGTGATCATTAACTTTTAGTGGCTTTGATTGCATTATAGATCAATAAAGTGTTTATATGACTGTGATCATCACTATGAATATTCACGAAAAACAAATTATGTCAACCAGGAACTGCTCTTCTGTTTTTATACATTTTGTTGTACATATGTAAGAGTTTTACCTGCTTGTTCACGTGTGCAACACATTCATGCCTAGTGTCCAGGAGGTTGAAGAGGGTGTGAGATACTGTGATGCTGAAATTACAGCCACTTGTGAGCTGTCACTCGGGAGCTGGGGATCGGCCCCGGGTCCTCTGGAAGAACAGATAATGCTATTAATCTCCGAATCATTTCTTCATATTCAGCAAATGCCATTTTTTGTAAATATATTGCCTAAGCTGTCCTGTCTTCTACATAGACAACTATTTTCCCAAATGTGATAATTTAATATTAAACACACACCCACCTGCTTCTTACCTTCATATATATATATATATATATATATATATATATATATATTCACACAAACACACATACACACAGAAACACACAAATGCACACACATAGACACACACACAACTGCTCTTACCTTCAAGTTTACTTACTTACTTACTTACACACACATACACACACACACAAACACCTGCTTCTTACCTTCAAGTAGACTTAGTTATTTCCATAGTTATTTGTTTATTTATGCACTTTACATGCTCAAACTGCCCCCCTCCAGTTCACCCCTCTCACAATCCTTCCCCCAGCCCTTTCTCCTCTGAGCAGGAGGGGACCCCACGGGTATCTCCTCACCTTGCATATCCAGTCTCTGTGATCACACCCTCTGCTACTGAGGCCAGACACAGCAGCCTGGATGGATGGGGTGGGGAGGTAGAGGTCACATCCAGAAAGAGGCAGAGAGCTGGGGTAAGAGATGCCCATGAATCATGGGTGTTTCCTTAGCTGAGACTCACAGCCTCAGTGATATGGAACTGAAGAACCCATCTCCTGTAGCCAGAGAGCAACCCAAATGGAGTGATAGAGACACCAACTTTAGACCCAAAATTTATTCTGACCACAGGACATGCAGGGGCCGTGCATAGAGCAGAGAGTGAGGAATGATTAACCAAAGGTTAGTGCAGATTGAGACCCACCCCATGGATGAGCACCGATCCCTGACACTGTTAATGATGCTCTGTTATGCTTGCAGACCGGAGTCTATCATGGCTTCCCTCTGAGAGACTCCACTAAGCCGCTGACTCAACAGAAGCAGAAACCCACTATCCAAACCACGGGTGGAGCTTGGGACTCTGATGGAAGAACAGAATGAAAGGGATTATGGCCTCTAAGGGCATAGGCACTCCACAGGCTTTGTCTTCATGTGGGTGTCGAACAACTAGAATTGGGCTTTCCCAAAACATGTAGTCTATAGATGGGACATCTGTGTCTTTAAAATTCTTTTATTTTTTTACTCACTTTTCATCCCAATATCGGTCTCCATCTTCATGGGATGCCAACACCCTTTGTCGGGGGAACAGTAAAAAATACAAAATGTACACATTTCCTTCCTATGTCCTGGGGGCTCATGTTCAGTTCACGTTCACTTTCTGGTTGGTGGTTCAGTCTTTGGCAAACCCCAAGAGTCGCTGTGAGTTGACTCTATTCGTCTTCCTGTGGAATCCGTCATACCATCTGGGCCTCGATTCTTCACCTGTTTTTGTTTTTTTTTTAAAGACTCTCCAAGCTCCAGCTAATGTTTGGTGGTGAATCTTCTCACTTGTTTCTCTCAGCTGTTGGGTGGAGTCACTCAGAGGACAGTTATGCTAGTAATCTGTCTGCAAGCACGCTAGAGAACCTTTAATAGTGTCAGGGATCAGTGATTGCCCTCGGGGTAGGTCTCCATCTGCACTAACCATTGGTTGGACGTTCCTTCCATGTCTGCTCTATCTATCTCTGTCTCTGAAGGTCTTGTAGGCTGTGTTCACTTTGGATTGAAGGTTTTGTGGGTGGGTTTTGTCCTTGTCACATCACTGGGAGTCATGCCTGGCTACAGAATTGGACAATTAAGGATCTGTATCCCCACTGCTAGAGTCACCCCAATAGACACCCTGGGGATTCGCCTTTCCCAGGTCTCTGGCACTTCCTAGAGATGCGCACCCCACACTTGTGATTTCCATTCCCTTTTCCATGCTTTCACTCTACCTAATTCTTCCAAACCCACTCTACCTAATTCCTCCTACACACTCCCTTCTCTACCTCCCCTCCCATTCAGTTCCCTCTCTCCCTCCCTCCGTCCACCTCAATATCTGTTCTGCTAAATGCATTTTAAAGTCAATATTTAGGAAAAAACACTATGTAAGTATAGGAAGTATCCCATAAGTAATTGTGGTGGAGGTTTAGGCAAGATATGAACATATTAAATTTTATACAGGCCAGAATTACTACATATATTGTTAGAAGAGAGACTGTCTTCATTACATTCAACATGAAGGAAAACCATTTATATATTCTTTTAAGTTATACAAGGGAATCTGTTAAAAAGAGATACACACATCACACAACTTCATTATTTGAAAGCTCTCTTTATTGCAAATATTTACAGAATGAAAAGTACAAAGGTTTAAACTCATGTGAGTGTACTTTGTTGTAAAGTTAAAGTTTCTATATACAGGTTGATGACAACAGTCACCTCAGATTCACAGGGATAAATACATCAGGGAGTCATCTATTACCTTATCTGTCTTCTTCCCTTTATTTTCCTGATGAAGACTAATCTCCTTTGCAGCCCCTACTGTGAGGGATGGATCAGAAAATGCCTGAGAGTCTACAACCCAGAATCCATCTATAGAAAAGGTAAAAGACAACATCTCCAAATGGTATACGCAGTCAAAACGTTCTTGTAGATCCTAACACTTGAAACAAAATGCAAAGAACAAACCCACATCCTAGGATATTACAATATACATGAAATGGTAGCTGATTTTTTTTTCTAGTTTCATCTATTTTCCTTGAAGCTTCATGATATCATGCCCTCATCCCTATGATATCATTCCCCCACCGATATGATGTCATGCCCCACCCCCACAATGTCATGCCCCATACCCACGATGTCATGTCCCCCACCCAAGATTTCATGCCCCACCCCCACAATGTCATGCCCCACCCCCACGATTTCATGCCCCACACCCACGATGTCATGCCCCACCCCCACAATGTCATGCCCCACCCCCATGATGTCATGCCCCACACCCATGATATCATGCGCCACCCCCACGATGTCATGCCCCACACCCATGATGTCATGCCCCACCCCCACAATCTCATGCCCCACAGCCATGATGTCACGCTCCCGTCCCCGTGATGTCACACCTGCGCCCCTTGCTAGAATGGTTGTATCTATTCACCAGGTAACACTCTGAATGCGGCCCTGTCACCACACCCCTCCAGGCTCCCACCATTTACAGTCCCTCCTCCTACCCTCCCCCCTTCTTCTCTGAGAGAGTGGAGGACCCCTCTGGGTGCACCCCCTCCCCTGGTACATCAAGTCTCTGCATGACGAGATTCATCATCTCCCACCAGGTCCTGAAAACGCAGCCGGGTAGGAGAACAGGATCCACAGACAGGCGACGGGTTAGTGACCCCACGTGAGGACCATTGTGCTCCTCTGCCTCTCTCCGTCCTTCCCTCAGCTCCTCAGTGAGACTCACTGAGCTCCATCCGATATTTGTCCGTGTGTCTGTGCTTCTGTGTCAGTCGGCTGCTCGGTGGAGCCTGCAGAGGACAATAACGCTACCCTCCCGTCTGTACACATGAGAAGGACCATCAATAATGTCAGGGTTTGCCGTCTGCCCATAGGATAAGTCTCACATCCGGCCACTCATCCTTTGGCCATTCCCTCTTTTTCTCTTCAATCTCTGTCCCTGTGTCTATTATAGAGACGGAAATATCTGGGTCAAAATTTTGGGCGTGTGTTTTTGTCCTTATCCTTCCACCTGGGGTCCTCCGTGGATACAGTAAGTGACCATTTCAGTCTCCGTATCCCCACTGCACCGAGTCTCAGCTAAAGTCACCCTCATGGACGCCAGGGCAGCCTCACCCATCGCAGACTGCAGGATAATCATAGAGATAGCGCCCACCCTGGACAGTCACTGATTCAGTCTATTCTCCTGCCCTCTGTCCCTCTTGTCCGTCTCTCCCAAGAAATGATTCTCAAACCCCATTTCCCGTCCCATCCCCTTAGCCACCCAATCCTTTCCTTCCATCTGCCTCCTCTTATTAGTTTATTCCTCCTTCTGAGTGAAATTCAAGCATTTTTCTTGGGTCTTTCTTCGTGTTTATCCTTTTGGTTCTGTAGATCGTAGTGTGTGAATTCTGTACTTTATGGCTTATACCCTCTTTTAAGTGAGTATGTACATGTTATTTTGGGTCTCAGTTACCTCATTCAGGACAATACTTTCTCATTCCATATACTTGACTGCAGCTTCTCAATGTCCTTATTTTTCATATGTGCGTAGTATTCCATTGTGTAAATGAACCACATTGTCTGTAGCCATTGTTTCGTTGAGGGGCATCTGGCTTAATTCTATTTCCTGTTCATTATGAAGAAATCCACTAGGAACATGATGGAACACATGTCCTTGCGGTATGGCAGGTCTTTTCAGATATAAGATCAGGTGTAGTATAGCTGGGTCTTTAGGAAGAATATTTCCCATTTTCTCAGAATCCACTGGATAGATATTTAAGTCATTATATGGATTTGCTCTTCTCCGAGCAAATGCAATTTTTATCCTGATATTTATCTGGTTCCTCAAAGGAGGTTTCCCCCCGACTAGCCCTCTATTATGGACTCAGGTGATCGCATACGAACCTTCTTCCCATTTTAACGTGTCAATAAATGCTAGAGCCTATTACTGAGAGCCGGAGGGGAAAGTTGGTACTAGAGGTTTGAGGGTGGGGTTAGGTAAAGAGTCAGAAGAGGATAAGAGGGGAAGGGAGAGGACTGAAGAAAAAGAGGAGGAAGGAATGATGGAAACAATCCATATGGCCTGGAGAAAGCACATGTAGCAAGGGGTTTTATGGTTGGGGAATAAGTTATGATAGCGTTAGATCTACCCAATACACGTTTATAGATTATAATTATAATAACCAGATTGTATGTTTTCTTTATGGGCTCATTGGGTTTGGAAATTCCAACAAGCTTTCCTCAACAGTATTTCTGGATCAAATTTTCTGTTAATAGAGATCTCCCCTTGTAGAGGCTCTAACCATTGCTCCATAGTCCAGTAGACACAGCTGTTTCTTCCTCAGTCATGACTCTTGTATTTTCTATGGACATCTGTGTCTTCAGTGATCCAGGCCCAGTGTTCCTTTTTCTCGAGGTCTTCAATGATCTCACCCAGAGGAGTTTCAGGTTTCTCAACTCGTTCCATCTAGTTGACCGCAACTTCACAATGTCCTTATTTTTCATAACTGCATAGTATTCCACTTCAAATATTTCCTGATAACAGTGAACCGTCGGGAGCAGGCTAAAATTTCCCAGAGAAACATTAAACATTCAGTCTCTAAATCTAGAGCTCCTCATCCCATGATGCTTTGGTTGACAGAATGGCCACGTCATGAGCAGTTTGGTCTTACGGACATCAAAGTCATTTCCTTCTCCAGTAATGGCCGCCATCCCTCTGTCAGAGATTTTTACCCTCATTATTTTCGGTGACTGATGTGATCTAGAAATTGTGACACCATCTGCATGCTAGAAAGCCAGAGATGTTTCAGGTTGACCCTGCTCCACAGCCAACGATGTCACGTGTGGCCATTGGGCAACCATGTCACACCCAAACAGCAAGATGTCGTTTTTGACTCCACACGTGACTGCAAGATTGCCTCCTGTCCTGCATGCACCTTGGCAACCATGCCACACCTGACTGTGAGATAGATTTGAATCTACACCCAAAAGTAAGATGGCGCCTTTGACTCTCTTAATCCTACCTGTCAGTGAGCACGGGAGGTCTTTCTATCTTCTGCTACCTTCCTCAGTTTCTGTCTTCAGAGACTTGGAGTTCACACCAGACATGTTTCTAACGTGCTAGTTTAGTGTTATTTTATATTTCATATTTTATTATATATATATATATATATATATATATACATACATACATATATCCATTGTGATTGGCATTGCTTCCATAATTTCTTTTCAGCCTCTCTGTCATTTGCATGACAGATTATTTTCATTTAATTTTTCGTCTGTCCACTTGGCTGAAGGTGTTTTTCATATGTAGGTCATTTCTGGTAAAACTTTGGGATCACATATGTTCACTATTATATTATGCGTGAATGGCGATACACTGAGTTCTCCTTTTCCAATATCATCCCCTCGACCTCCTTTGGTTGTCTTATTGCTCTAGCTGAAAATTTAAGGAATTTACTGAAAGGATGTTGCGAGATGAGCAGTCTGTTCTCGTTCTCCAATTTAGTCGAATTGCCTTTTGCTTCTCCCCCCCCCCTTATTTTGATATTAACTATTGGACTGCTTTATTGCATTTTATGTAATATTTTTTGAATTTATTTTAGTATTTTATTGCATTAGGTATGTGCCTGACACCCCTGGTCTCCCTGAGACTGTAAATAGGGAGGTACGATGGATTCTGTTAAAGGCTTTTTCATCATCTAATGAGATAGTCTTGCATTTTTTTCTTTGTTTCTTCAATTCTGCTCCATCACACCATTGTGTAATAGTGAATATTAATAATTCATATTAAATATATTAATAATTAATATATTAATTTCGATATATTAATGTAATATATCAGTTACTTTTTATATCATTATTTATTAATTTAATATAGTAACATAATATATTAGTATTAGTTATATTTACCATATCAATATAATAATTTAATGTATAACACAATATGTTAATAATAATATAACATTAATATTAGTAATATATTATAATGTTAGGATATAACAATTTAATGTTACTTTATTAAAATATACATGATATATATATATATATGTATATATATATATATATATATATATATATATATATATATATAATTACATGATATGCAACTACCAAAAAGTAAAATCCAAGGGGAGCTCCCCCGTTAATCTGAAGTGCTGAGGTCAGAATTTTTTTTCAAGTTCAGTTTGTTAATATGGTGGATCAGTTTGATGGGTTTTCATAAACTGATCCACTCCTGCAACCTCAGGTGCAAGCCAACTAGATGGCACTGGATAATGGATTGAAATGGATGTTTGCCCGGATACCGGGAAAGGGAATAACACTCGAAATGTATATAAGAAATACTCAAGTTAATGAAAAAAAAATGAAACTAAAAAAAAATGTCCTTGGATTTTGTCTTCGAGCATTTTACCTAGTATTTTTTTCACCAATGTTCATAAGGGAAATTCGTCTGAAATTCTTTCGTCGTTGGGTCGTTTGTGATTTCGGTGTCGGGGCGACAGTGGTGTCATGGAATCAGTTTGGCGATTTTCCTCCTGTTTCTGTGTTTTGGAGAAGGTTGAGAATTCTTTGAAAATCTGGTAGGAGTCTGCGCTCAATCAATCTGGCCCTGAGGATTTTTCAGTGAGGAAACTTAATTACTGTTTGTGTCTCTTTAGGGGTTGTAGAGCTATTTACATAGTTTATCTTACCTCAGTTTACCTGTGGTCAGGGTTATCCATCTACACAATCATCCATTTAATTCAGAGATTCTAATTTTGTAGACAGCAGGTTTTTGAAGTGAGACCTAACGATTCTGTGACTTTCATCAGTGTCCATCAATGCGGCTCCCTGTTCATTTCTGATTTTGTTATTTGGATGCTGTCTCTCCTCCTATTACATTATCTGTCTGAGGGTTTGTCTGTCTCCTTGATTTTCCCAAGGAACCAGCTCTTGTTTTTGTTGATCTTTGTATTCTCTTTGTTTCTGATGGATCACTCTCGCCCCGAGTCTGATCATTTCTTTCTGTCCCCTCCTTTAATATGTATTTGCTTCTTTTTATTCTAGAGGTTTCAGGTGTGCTGGGAAGTTGCTAGTGTGGGGTCTCTCCGTTTTCTTTATGAAAGCGCTCTGTGCTGCATGTGCACGTTCCTCTTAGCCCTGCTTTCCTTATGTCCCTTAAGTGTGGAGAAGATATGCCATCATTTCCATTGAATTCTAGGAACCCTTTTTTTTTTTCAACTCTTCTCTGAACTGATGGTTCTTCAGTTGCGAGGTATTGAACTTCCATGAGTTTATAGACTTTTTGTTATTGTTGAAGTCCAGTTTTAATCCATGGTATTCTGAGAAGATCCAATGGTTAGCGCACTCTTTCTGTATCTGCTGTGGCTTGTTTCGTGAGGGAGAACATGATAAGTTTAGGATACGTTTCTATGAGGTAATGAAAAGAGAGTGTGTACTTTTGTGTTCATGTGAAATATTCTGTAGATATCAGTGAGGTCAGATTAATTGAAACCCGTGACAGCAACATCTTCTATTTTTATTGTTTCCTTTTTTAGTTTCTGTCTCAATGGCCTGCCCTTGGTGAGATGGCACATTGACGTCCCCCACTATGAATGTGTGAGGTTCGATGTGATATTTAAGCTTCAGCAATATTTCTCTCACTAATGTTGCTGCTTTTGTATTTGTGATATAGACATCCAGAATTGAGATGCCATTTTGGTGGATTTTCCTCTGATGCATATGAAGAGTCCTTCCCCTTCTCTTCTGATTACTTTTGGTTGAAGGTTTCATTTGCTGGATGCTAGGATGGCTAAACCATCTTGTTTCCTGTTTCAATTTCTTGGAAAAGCTTTTCCAACCCCTTAGTCTGTGGTTGTGTCTATCTCGGTTGCTGGAGTGTGTTTCTTGAATGCAAGAGAATGACGGATCCTGTTTTTAAATCCATTGTTGTTAGCCTCTGTCCTTTTATTGTTGAATAGAGGCCATTAATGCTTAACAGTATTAATGATCAGAGATATTTACTTCATGCCATTTTTATGTTGGGGGGCAGGATTTTCTTGCTTGCATGTATTTTTTTTGGTGGGATGTTTGAGTGTGTATGTTAGTATAAAATCTGTTCTATCAGGTGCACAGTTTTCTTGTTTGCATGTTGTTTTTGTTTTGTTTTTTTTTGGAGGGGGGCTATTAGAATATGCAGGCGAGTATGTTATCCCTTCTGTAGGTTATGCTGTGTAATTTTTAATTTCTAGTGGGATGGTTCAATTTCTGAAAATCCATCAGTATAATCCACTATATAATGAATCAGAAAAAAAGTCAAATGATAATATCATTAGATGCTGATAAAGCAATTCCAATCCCGCTTCATGCTAAAAGCATGAGAGTGATAAGGGAGACCAGTCCTATCGAGAAACATAGTAGAAGCCATGGACAGCAAGCCGGTAAAGAACATCAAGCTAAATATAAAGAAAATTAAAGCAATTCCATTAGAGTGAAGGACAAGATAAGGCTGCCCACTCTCCCTATTCAGTATAATATTTGAAATTCTATCCAGGGTAAAAACATGGTTTAAATTTGGTTCTGACATGGAGTGTGGCCAAGTGCTGTGAAGGAGGGATGCACAGCGTTTTAGAAATCCTGGGGGGGCTGGGGATTTAGCTCAGTGGTAGAGCGCTTACCTAGGAAGCACAAGGCCCTGGGTTCGGCCCCAAGCTCCGAAAAAGAACCAAAAAAAAGAAATCTTGGGGTTCGGCCCACTCTTTAGCACCGCCTCATTGCACCTCGGTGAGTCGTAGCTCCAAGGACCAAGTGTACTGAGAACCTCATGCAGCGTTTCACTCGGTTGTTCCCCTCATATCTCTCTAATTCTGAGAAGTACATAAAAACCCTCATGAAGCGAATGCCAGCAGCAAACCACTGAACTGAGAATAGGACCCCCGTTGAAGGAGTCAGAGAAAGGACTGGAAGAGCTCGAAGGGGCTCGAGACCCCATATGAACAACAATGCCAAGCAACCAGAGCTTCCAGGGACTAAGCCACTACCTAAAGACTATACATGGACTGACCCTGGACTCTGACCTCATAGGTAGCAATGAATATCCTAGTAAGAGCACCAGTGGAAGGGGAAGCTCTTGGTCCTGCTAAGACTGAACCCCCAGTGAACTAGACTGGTGGGGGGAAGGCGGCAATGGGGGGAGGGTTGGGAGGGGAACACCCATAAGGAAGGGGAGGGGGGAGGGCGATGTTTTCTCGGAAACCAAAGGATTATTATTAAGTATTAAATAAATTAAAAAAAACCCTCATGGAGCTTCCCACCACTCAGAGAGCAACATCCTTGGCATTTGCAATAATAGTGGTCGAGGTCTTTTAGGAGTTTCCTCTGTGGCAGACCAATGCTTCCACCATCACACAAGGAAATGTAGAATAATGGGCGACGGCCACCACCCGTAAAGAGCATTTGTAAAAATAAAGTGGTTCGTTAAGCTGGCTAACATGATTTAACTACTGGCTCTGATGTTAAAAAAAGAAAAAAAACAATTTAGGGAACAATTTGAAGTTCGGAAAGGCTGGGGCTTTTTAAGGTCATGGATCAAGAACATGGCCGCACCGGCTAATGGTGTGACGGTCACAGAGGCTGGCTCTGGAGGACTGATTTCCGTCCCGTTGTACCCTCAGCTTCCTGATAGTATTTAATAAGGATTGACAATCACAGGTGTGCATTCTGATCATTTAAAGCAGAGATGACATTTTTTACACAGATGTTTAGATCTGTGCTTTTTAAAAGATTCTTATTAGAGCACTTTTAGAGATAAATAATACGATATTTAAGCATTTCTCTGTAAGTTCAAATTGCTGCCTATAGAGAAGGGAAACCGACTGAGAAAAGTACTTTGCTTACTCTTTGTTACTCTGTAACAAATTGCTTACGTATGAAGTTACGTTGGGAGTATTTTGTCTTCTTTACGTGTACTGTGTAATATTGGTTCTCATACAGTATTGGGTATCGCTTTTCTCAGGATCAAGCACGAGAAGAAACTAGAACACAATCACATTTGCAGCTTTACACGGCTTGAAAGATTTCACTAGGATATCAAAGCTCCTTGTTGTGGTTTGCCCTGAAGTTGTCTGTATTTTGATGCTAATTCACTGCCCCGAAGACAGCTGCCTCGTCCTGGACTCAGAACTCAGGTGACTTCACCAGAACCACCTCCCATTAAATTTGTAAAGTACAGGGGAGGGGCAGATACAGGATAGAAGGAGGCCTGTCATTGGAGGAGAAGGAAGGAAGGGCGGAGAGATGTTTGAAGGAAGAGGAGGAGACTAGAGGAAAAGGAGAGACAGGGAGAGGGTGAGAAGCTGCGGCAGGTGAGGTTAAGATTCTGCTCTGTGTATTTACTGGTTGTTATTAATGTTCCTAAGAGATGGACGGTAAAGCGCTTCGTATATTTAAGTGGGCGATTATATCTTATCAATTGGGTCAAAATTAGTGTGTTGTGTGTTCTTCTATGTGAGGGTTTAAGTATAGGAAAGGATGTGGCGGCAAGGGACACTGTGCCAACAGGGAGTAGGGATGTGTTTTTGAAAGAGCATACCCCAAAACGGGGATCCGCAACTCTCGCTCCGATCGCGGGGTGGGGTGCCCCCAGGAATCACGAGTAGCCATCTTAATGTAACAGCAAGAGGTAGCTTTTATTAACGAGATCCCTATTAGCGGGATCCCGGGTCGATACGTATCCCACACAGGAGACAGAGGAATCGACCCCGAGCTTCCAAACTCGGGGGTTTATATAGGGGAGGTTAGGAGCATTCTCGCGGTTACACATGATTGGTCAATTCAAATGGTGCACAGTTACTTTCGGTGTGAAATGACATCAGCAAGGAGTATGTGCTCTCTAGCAGCTCGGCAGGCAGGTAGGGTGGCTCATCTCAGTCAGGGGGGTGAAGGAAGGGGTGGGGTTGGCTACGGATGGTCAGTGTTTTGGGGGCTGGTAGCTGGTCCGGCAAGTCCTAACTCTGGCTCTCCCTCAGGCATGTCCGGCCCTGCACATCCCGACTCTGACAATGAGCAACCTTTTTAAAACTCTAGTTCTACATTTTCAGCAAAATACGTACCAGACATATTGGGACACTACGGTGCTCGTGATGGCAGGGTAAAGGACAAGTTTTCTTTTTTCTTTGTTCTTTTTACATCAACAGACGGCAAACCAAGGTGATGGGCAAGAATCGACTAGTAATCATAAAAGTTGAGAGAACCTTTTTATTTTCTAAGGAAGAGGACACGAGCGCCATATTAATTCTTGATAACTTAAGGGCGGGAAATCAAACAAAGAAATGGGGAGGCGTCCTGGGCTGACAGGCTGTCGGTCCCTGCTGTGTGATAAGTAGTGGCAGCTCAGAGAGTTACGAGATTAAAGCTGCTTTTTAAAGAAAGTTGTTTAGAAAGTCTTTCAGGATACTCATATGCTTTTTAACGTGGGCTCCACGGGAATTTTGGGTGGAAATCCTAGTTACACAAGATACTTCCTTTTTTTTTTTTTCAGGTATTATTAACAAGTGATTAAGTGTGTTTTTATAAAGAAGAGAGTAGAAAGTTTACCTGAATCAGGTGGGGATTTTCATCTACTGTTCAGAACTCAGGGAAAAATTATTCACTACCACGTAGAGAGTTGTGTTGAAATGTCTGTAACACCAGGACAGTGAACGCAGACATACATTGTAGAAGTAATTAAGGGTAAAGAAAAATCTGTGGCTTCAGGTAGAGAGCTTAACAGATTGGGCAAAAGTCCTGGTTTGATGTTTTGTTTATTGATATTAGAATTGATAAAAGGTATTTGGTTAGTTTTATGAATTACCCCACTATATGGCTCGTTGATGACGGCTAGCAAGGGTTTGTGGTTACTTTTGATATTTACCACAACAGGAAGTTCAAATTGTCTTAATATGGGCTCCACGGGAACGTTGGGTTCATTTCCTGGTATCACCAAGTACAGAGTGCTATCAGGCTCATTGTTTACATAAATTCCTTTTTTAAAAATTGTTTAGTCTTCATGATGGGTGTGACTTTGAGTTTCATGCTTATATTATTACCCTGGGAGAGAGTTCAAGATACAAGCTTTCCTATTTTCAGACTAAGGGACAGAGGATTTTGGGAGAAAGATTTTGTCCTTGTGTTTTTAAAAATTGTGATTAGGCTTTGGAAGCCTCACAGAGTCATACTGATCAGAATTGAGAGCGGTTGACCGCCTGAAAAAATATATTCAGGAGAATCGAACAAAATGATATCTCGATGCTAAACTTTTGCCTTGAGAGTGTGTTCTGCAGAGTGTGCCTATTGGAATCCTGGTCTCCGTGACTGTCAGCCGGGTCCAGTCAGGACACATCGGCTATCGAATTTGCTTCATTCTTCATACCCTCCACCCCTAAGGATATGTCAATGCCCATGTACACCTTGAAGAAGTCATGGAGAAGTCCTCGTTGAAATTCCCTGGAATTTGTGGGGTGGGGCTGGAATTGGTTATTCTGAAGTTGTTTTTATAAAGAATTTAAAATTGGCTGAAATTTAGCAGGGAGGAATAAGCTAGATTGAGCTATACAGTCAGAATCGCTTTTGGTAACTAAGCTTTACCTTATCTTTGTTTGGGTATAGAATTTATCTGACAAAAAAAATTTAAAAGTTCAAGAAGAGCCAGTCCTAATGTTGTTGTCATTACAAACGTCTGAGTTGATTACACCTGTGAGTTAAGATTCACATAGCAACGTCATGGCTCTGACTTTGTGAGAGAACTATCAAGACAATATTAAGATATAAAGACAACAGTCCAGATTGTCTTAGACAGATAGACGATATTCAACAACGTCAGAAATACACAAAATTTGAGATTTAAAGTTATTATTTACCTTTAGTTGCTCCTAACTGTTCCCCTTTGGCAGATTTAATGAAGAATTTGAACATCTCTACCTCCAGATGAGGCAATATTTGTGGCTAGACAGTCACTGGAGAAAATGCCTGTTTCATCTGCAGATTAATACTATCCGGAAAAGGACAAATTATGCAGAGGATTTGACTATAAACCTGCCATTACAGGGTGATCAGACCTTCCAAGTCTGCATTTCAAGAGGCTGTCAGTCGATCATGGGACAGAAGGCTGAAGACTTGTGCTCACACGTTGCTAACAGCGGACTGTGCTAGCAGAGATTTGTCTCTACAACCTCCCAGTTCTAGACGTCCTCTCAGGCTTCCTATGTGCATAGATATTTGGTCATTCTCAGATTTCTGACGGGGTTGGAGACTGATTATAGTCTCATTGCTTATCAGGCTGCATAACTCTGAATGTACATATTTTATTGGATAGTTATCAGACAGTACACAAGCGAGCCAAGACATAATATAGATTTTAAGCCTTCCTGAAGCTGGAATGAAGAACTAAATGATCTTTCTAACTGGTATAGTGATGGACTGGGTGTTGAGGATATCATCTGCTTTATAAATTGTAGGACGGTAATAATCTTACTCAATTGATATGTAAATGAAAAGGCTGTTTAACTGGACAAAAATGGAGAAACGTTGTTTACACTGAAGTCATCTGTATTTTGATGCTAATCCACTGCTCCGAGGACAGCCGCCTTGTCCTGTCCTCAGAACACACGTGACTTCCCCAGAACCACCTCCCAATTAAGTTTGTGAAGTACAGGTGAGCGCAGGTACAGGATAGAAGGAGGCCTGTCATTGGAGGAGAAGGAAGGAAGGGCGGAGAGATCTTTGAAGGAAGAGGAGGAGACTAGAGGAAAAGGAGAGACAGGAAGAGGAGAGGGTGAGAAGCCGCGGCAGGTGAAATTAAGATTCTGTTCTGTATATTTACAGGTTGTTATTAATGTTCCTAAGGGATGGATGGTACCAAGTTTGTATGCTTAAGTGGGCTATTACATCTTATCAAATGGGTCAAAGATTATTGTGTTGTGTGTTCTTTTATGTGAGGTTTTGACTGTGAGAACGTGTGTGGCAGTAAGAGACACTGGGCAGCTGAGGAGTGGGGATGTATTCAACCAAGATATCTAGCAGAGACGTGGGAAACGACGGTGCCAGAGAGAGCAGGTAAAAGACGACTTTTTATTTTTATATTTTTGCAACAACACATTCACTTCTGTATTTGAAATGCTCTTGGTGTGTCCCTTAGGGAAGATCTATATCTGGTTCCTGACAGAATGTTCTTCTTAGGTTCATCAATCTAGTCTAATTTTGGTGGCTGATTATGTATGTGTATATATATATATATATATATATATATATATATATATATATATATATATATATATATATGGTGGTTCCTACAGCTATGAGATTAGGTGGAATTTTAACATGGATTCTGAGCAGCTACGTCAAGAATGTAGAATCCACAAACAGCAATGCCAAGTAGACTCGCTCCTGTTCTTATGAGCCTAATAAAGTTGAGGTTTCACTGGACCTCAAATTCTTCCCTCCCTGCCAATCCTCCTGTATCTTATGTTTGGCCTGAAGAAAGAATCATTTTAAAACATCCAAAACCCTGAAATCTCACCCTTGGAACACGGGAAGGTAGATATTACAGAAATGATATCTAATGGGACTACATAGTCCACGCTGTCCTTTGATTTACTCAGGCAGTTATTTTTTTTGCATAAAATAAAAATTTGGGAGTTTATCATTTGAAGTAGGTACACAATATTGACACCATTACATTCACTCTTTAGCTTGGCCAGCTTTGTTGAGAAAATCATTGCAAAAAACTAGAATTGGAAAACGGAATTTGTGAGTCCACATTCAGGAATATCTATAAAGTCCCCTATCAAGGAATGAACAATTACAAAATGAAATGCAAAATCCACAAAATTAAATATCTGTAGGGAAACAGTGGCCTTTGGGAAAGAGATAGAACCTGGGAAATTGAACTGTTTGTCACAGGAATGGACCTGATAATAAAATAGTTATCCAGAAGAATCTCCTACATCCCATGTTCCTAGATCTTTTCTACCCATGCCAAGACCCTGAATAACTTCTCCATCCAGAGCATGTAACCACTAATAAAGCAGAGAGAAGTCTTTAGGTTTAGAGAGATGGAGCATGTAAAGGATTCCACTGTGTACCAGGAGACATACCTGGAAAGGGCGTCCTCGAATCTGATCAATGAAAGGAAAGGTGTTTAACAGGTAAACTGCGGCACGTCTCAGTGACATCATCATTAGGCCTTCCCTGAAAAATCTATTGTAACCTGGAGAGCCCCAGCGTCTGTGATGTTACAGTGTTGTCGTGACTGCAACTCCCTCTCAGATATCCCTTCAGGACCTCTAGGGGTTACTAATTGGCCTCTAATTCAGAGTAAACAGCCATTTGGGAGGGAGAACAAAGAGGATGAAGATATCAGAGATGGGGAGAAGGAAGCTGCCTTCTTTTTTGGAATAAAAAAAGGAACAAATACGCGGTCCTTGGGAAAGCCAAGTGAGTCGTTGGTTCAGATTGAGTGGGAATGCTGAAGAGACAGCCTTGATGTGAGCCTCCATATATGGGGAACAGAAGCTGGAGCCTCCCAAAAACATCTGGACTTCCCTGTTATTATGGTTCTTGGAAGTCAGCGAATTTATATCATTCATTTCTTTATTTCAAAAGCCAAGTGTTGGGAAGGGCACAGTTGTTTTCCTGAGAGCTCACGGCCTTTATTCTTTTTGTCAAAAAGAATGTGTCCTAAGGAGGAAGGGATGGACAATATTGTGTCCTCAGCTCAGAGTAAACTCCTCCTTGCTTTGGATGTGTTTGCTGCTGTTTGTGTCTGACACTCATATCTGGGAGAGAGAAGTGCTTCTGGTTGAGGCTTCATCATGTCAGTCTTTCCACTAGTATTACTCTGAATACCACTTTAGATTTCCAAGTCAATAGATGTGATTAGTTGTCAGTTTTCTTTTATATCTTTCATTTTTTTTACTCTTTAGCATATTTTATTGTTTTTTTTAACTGGATGTTTCCATATTTAAATTTAAAATATTATTTCCTTTCCCAGATTCCTGCTCATAAGATACATACACGTTCCCTTCCCCTTCTTCTCAAAACCCCTTTTCTGCAAATTGGCATTCTCTTGAACTTGGAGAGAAACTTAGGGAGGACAAAAGGTGTCTACTCCCGTATGCCCAACAAGGATGGGGAGAAGGAACCTGGCCTTCTGCCTTGGTATAAAAATAAGAGCGAAATACGTGGTCCTTGGGAATGCTAAGTGATTACTTCGTATGTGTTGAGTGGAGTAACTTAAGAGATCGCCTTGTTCTTCACCTTCCCCATATGGGAAGCAGGAGCTGAGAGCCTCTCAGAAGCATCTGGACTTCCATGATCTTATGGTTCCTGGAAGTCAGAGAGTTCATATCATTCATTTCTTTACTCCAAACGCCAAGTGTTGGAAATGGCACAGTTGTTTTCCTGAGAGCTCATGCCTTTATTCTTTCTGTCCAAAAGAAAAAGGTCCTGAAGAAGGAGGTAAAGACAAGTATTGTGTCCTCAGCTCAGAGTAAACTCCTCCAGGCGTTGGATGCCAATAGTGCAGTTTGTATCAGACTCTGATATTTTGGAGAGAGAAGTGCTTCTAGTTGAGATTTCATCATCTCTGTCTTTCCACTAGTGTTACTCTGAATACCACTTTAGATTTCTGAGTCAATAGGTGTGATTAGTTGCCAGTTTTCTTATCTTTCATATCTTTCTTTTATTTTTTAGCAAATTTTAGCGCTTTTTTTTAAAACTGGATGTTTCTCTATTTACAAGTAAAATATTATTTTCTTTCTAATTTTCCTTCTTATAAGATCCCTACCTATTCACTATCACTACTGTAACCACACTTTCTGCCCCTTGACAATCCCTTGAACTAGAAGACAATCCTGGGTTGGATCAAGGGCTTCTCCTTCCATTGGTGCCCACCAAGGCCTTCCTCTTCCACATATCCATTTAGAGCAATTGGTCTGTCCATGTAAAGTCTTTCAATATTGGTCTAGTACCAGGAAGCGCTGGTTCATTTGTAATGTTGTTCTTATGGTGTTGAAATCTCCTTCAATTCTTGTAATCCTTTCTCAAAATCTACCAACAAGAGGTCCGTTCTCAGTTCACTTGTTTGCCACTAGCATTCTATTCTGTATTTGACATGCTCTAGCTGTGTCTCTCAGGAAATATCTACATCCGGGTGCCTGCAGAATGCAATTCTTAGCTTCATCAATCTTATCTACTTTTGGTGGCTGATATATATATATATATATATATATATATATATATATATATATATAGTCTTTTGGTGACTCCTACAGTTATGAAAATAGGTGGAATTTTAACATGGATTCTGCACAACTAGGTCAAGAAGGTAGAATCCACAAATGGCATTGCCAAATAGACTCTCTCCTGTTCTTATGAACGTATTGAAGTGGAGGTTTCACTGCTCCAGAAGCCACTTTCTTTCTGCCCATCCTCCTCTATCTCATGTTTGGCCTTAAGAAAGAACCATGGTAAAACATCCTAAACCCTTAAATCTGGGCCTGAGACACTGGAATGTAGCTATTGCAGATGGTATCAAAGTGACTAGAGAACAGGATTCTATGCTCCATGTGTTCCTTTGCTTTACTGATATCTGGAAATTTTGGATAAAATAGGATTTCGGAGTTTATCATTTGATGTCGTTACACCATATTCACACTGGTATACTCAGTGTATACCTGTGCACCTTTGTGGAGAATTAATTGCAAAAAAGAAGTGGAAATCAGAATTTTTGAGTACATATTCAGGAACATTTATAAAATCAGCTATCAAGGAATATACAATAAGAAAGTGAAATACAATATTCATTCAACTAAAGGTCTGTAGGGAAAATACTGGCCTTTGGGAGACAGAGAAATCCTAGAAATTGAACTGTATGTCACAGTAATGAACCTGGGAATAAAATATTATCTTGAAGAATCTCCTACACTCCATGTTCCTAAATCTTTTCTACCCATGCCAAGTCCCTGACCAAATTTCACCATCCAGAGCATGAAACCACTAATGAAGCAAATGAAGTCTCTAGCTTTAGAGAGATGTAGTATGTAAAGGTTTCCACTGTGTCACAGGAGACATACCAGGAAAGGGCACCCTTGTATCTGGTCAATGTAAGGAAAGCTGTTCAGCAGGTAGGACACGGCAGGTGTCAGTGACATCACCATTAGGCCCTCCTTGAAAACTCTATTGTAACCTGGAGATCCCGAGCTTCTCCTGTGAGGTCACTAGTGTTGTTGTGACTTCATCTCCCTTTATGATATGCCTTCAGGACCTCTAGGGTTTACTAACTGGCCTGTAATTCAGAATAACGAGCCATTGGGGAGTGAGAAGAAAGAGGATGAAAACATCAGAGATGGGGAGAAGGAAGCTGGTCTTCTGTCTTGGTATAAAAAAAGGAAGAAATACGTGGTCCTTGGGAAAGCTCAGTGAGTCCCGGGTAGGGGTTGAGTAGGATCACTGAATAGACAGACTTGATCTGAGCCATCCACGTATGGGAGTCAGGAGCTGCGAGCCTCTCAGAAGCATCTGGACTTCTCAGTTCTTATGGTTCCTGGAAGTCAGAGAGTTTGTATCATTCATTTCATTATCCCAAAAGCCAAGTGTGTGGAAGGTCATACATGTTTTCCTGAGAGCTCGTGGCATTTATTCTTTTTGTCAATTATAAAAACCTCCTAAGGAAGAAGGAAAGACAAGTATTGTGTCCTCAGCTCAGAGTAAACTCCTCCAGGCTTTGGATTCCTATAGTGCAGTTTGCGTTTTTCACTAATATCTGGGACATAGAAGTGCTTCTAGTTGAGACTTCATCATCTCAGACTTTCCACTAGTATTTCCACTGACTAACACTTTAGATTTCTGAGTCAATTGGTGAGATAAGCTTGCAGTTTTGCTTTCTTTTATTTCTTTCATTTTATTTATTATTTATTTATTTATTTATTTATTTATTTATTTATTTTCAAAACTATCAAATCTCATCCTGGGTGACGATGTAGATTAGACCCATCGGGTGAAATGAATTGAAAAACTCTGCTGGGAATGAAAGTGTTAAGGAAATCACATTGATGTATCATAAATGCAGAGCGAAGAGCAATATTCAGACTAGTCTCTGGAGATGCTGCCTTCATCAGAGACCACAGACCTTTGGTGGAGAATGATTCAGTATTAAACTGGGAAGGGAAAGTGATGGTTGATATTGTTCTAGTAGGTCTCACAACATTAAAAAGTGTTTCTTCCAGATCACTGAATGATTATTGTAAAGCAAATCCCGGAATGCACTTATGAGACCCACCATCAGCCTGTGAAATAATGTGTGAAAGAGGAATCTGCGTCTCTTCAGGGACAAACTGTTGCTTTCAAACCAACAGTGAAGTGTCCATTATCTGAATGACACATAGATATATACACATTATAGCAGGACGGATACAGAGTTTCTTCAGGTCCATGAATGAGGTATTCAGCACTTGACCTGGCTCAGCAATAATGGTAATTTCTGCCAACTCTTGAGACCTGAGCTCCTTCACTAGGAGCCCCATGATTGAAGGAAAGAACAAACTTCAGACAACTTGCCTCAGATTTTTATGTAGTTCAGGTTTCCTGGTCTTGGTCCTCAGAAGGAAGGCCATCTTACTTTCCAATTCTTGTTTATCCTACAATCCTTCTCCCTGCTGCACTCATGCAAATAAATTTTTGTGCACTTCATTGATAGGTTACTATTGCTACTTTTTTTTTGGTTCTTTTTTCCGGAGGTGGGGACCGAACCCAGGGCCTTGCGCTTCCTAGGTAAGCGCTCTAATCACTGAGCTAAATCCCCAGCCCCTACTATTGCTATTTTAATTCCATTGCCAAGAAATATAGAAAATAAGAAGGACTGTATCAAAGCATCGTATGAAAATCAGACTAAGGGAATGAGGTCATTGGAAACTTGTAACTGAGCTGAAACTCTTGCTAGAGACAAACTGCTGTAAAAGGTCTTCTCTAGATTCCTGGTGTAGTAGTTGGTTTTCCTCAACAGATAGTAAAGGATGAATCTCTCTGTACAGTCACAATGACCACAGACTATGGACCACATACTGTAACAATGGTTGACTATTTGTAAAGTCCTAGAATCCATTAGTTTATTAGTCCAAAAGGCTAGATGTCTCATCTGGTCACTGGTATACGGATAAATCTTCAGAATGCAGGATCTAATGTCTCTGAGGGTTTGGTAGCCTTGTGAGTGCAAACTTGAAAAGTAAAAGCTTCTTTCTTCCGTGTTTTCTATGGGGATTCAAGTAGAATGCATGGTTAAGAATACATTGGGATTGCGATTCTCAAACAGACCAGTATCTTCGACTCAACATTCTTTTCTGGGAAGCTGCACCCTGTCATCCTGGCTCAGGTGTATGTGAACTGCAAGATCCAGTCTGGGAAGGCTGACCTGTTCATCGATCCCACCTGCCCCTATTACAGAAATACCCAAGACGTCCTCAATCAACTCCTTTGCAAACATGGTCTTCTGGGATCTGAAGACATCACAGCCACTAACAACACCAATGAGATTCAAGATTACTCACACCAGCTCACTGGAGTGAGAGCAGTTCCTTGCGCCTTTATATGTAGAGAAAGTCTGCATAGGCAGACAGAGTGATCTAATCTACCTGCAACAGCATGGGGAGATGATGACGTGGCTGAAGCAGATTGGAGCTCTGCAGGTATGAAAGGGGTGTCCGTAAATCCCGTGCTGACAGCTGTCATTCAGTCATGCTGAGGCCAGCGCACCTGAGAGATGATGTGCGTCATGGAGGATGTCAGTATTTTCTTATGATTGGGATTTTCAACAAATTGGCTTTTATTCTATTCCTCAGTGCAAAAATATGATGCTGTTTGCCTCAAACCATGGGGTAGGGAAGCTTAAGAGACAACAGAGGTGGGGTTGGGGATTTAGCTCAGTGGTAGAGCGCTTGCCTAGTAAGCGCAAGGCCCTGAGTTTGGTCCCCAGCTCCGAAAAAAAAAAAAAAAAGAGACAACAGACGTTTGATTATCCGGCCTTCATGTGCTGACATGTCTCTACCTCTAAGTCCATGTTTCACAATGCAGTGTGTTTAAATCTCCAGGGAATCAGTTACCGTTTCTCTGCCATGCTGGTCTGCTGAGGTCATTTTACAGAAGTCCACTTCCTAATGATTATTAAAGCAATGAATGTTGTGAAGTTGTTTATGATCTACACACAGGCCTTTCACGCCCCAAGCATGTACCATCCCACTTCTGCATTTGCAGCTCTCAGCCAGTGTTCTCAACCTCTCCATCCAGCAACCCACAGACGTCCACACTTGTATGAGGATGATGTTTGAAAAACAGATGAAGAGCTTTATTATAGTTGTTCTGCACTGTAGCCACATTAACACAGACGGCAGAGCATATGATACATTCAGCTCTGTTTGTAGTGCTTAATGGCCCATAAAGTCACAAACAGTTGTGAGTTAATTCTGTCCGAGTCCCAGCAAGGTCAAATATGAAATGCAAAATTTCAGAACTCTCCTTCCAAGGCAGTTTGTGAAAGAAGTTGTTTGCAAAACACAGTCCTAATAAATTTATTCCATTCTCACTTTGATAGTTTGCTTTGATGTGTTGAAGTGACGTATAATTTTCATTGAAATGCAGGTCACCTCTATGGTCTCCAGTGAGAAGGATTCATTCCTCAAAAGGATGTATCTGCAGAAGCCTGAAAAAATAAATATAAAGAATGGATCTTGATAAAGTTCTAGGGTAAAGATGCAACATCCTACTGCAAAGATTCATATAAGAAGTACATTTGACATTGACCTTGTATTATGCAAAAATTCCTCACATATTCCCTCTATCGTTGGAGTTTAACTAATCTCAGATGAATACTTGGCAAAAAAGAGTAGCCTTTAGAATCATTTTACCCTTTTCAATAAGAGCTTTGAGCAAACGGAACACTAAAAGGTCACAAAGAAGAAACGGATATAATCAAAAGATACAAGTGGGTCAGCTCTAACTCTCATGGTCAAGGTGACTGACCATGACACGCTCATTATTGTCATGGATTGCTCATGGACTGACCATTATTGTCATGGATTGACCATGACACGCTCATTATGGTCATGGATTGCTCATGGATTGACCATTATTGTCATGGATTGACCACGACACGCTCATTATGGTCATGGATTGCTCATGGATTGACCATTATTGTCATAGACTGACCATGACACACTCATTATGGTCATGGATTGCTCATGGATTGACATTATTGTCATGGATTGACCATGACACACTCATTATGGTCATGGATTGCTCATGGATTGACCATTATTGTCATGGATTGACCATGACACGCTCATTATGGTCATGCATTGCTCATGGATTGACCATTATTGTCATGGATTGACCATGACACGCTCATTATGGACATGGATTGCTCATGGATTGACCATTATTGTCATGGATTGACCATGACACGCTCATTATGGTAATGGATTGCTCAGGGATTGACCATTATTGTCATGGATTGACCACGACACGCTCATTATGGTCATGGATGCTCATGGATTGACATTATTGTCATGGATTGACCATGACACGCACATTATGGTCATGGATTGCTCATGGATTGACCATTAATGTAATGGATTGACCCTGACATGCTCATTATGGTCATGGATTGCTCATGGACTGACAATTATTGTCATGGATTGACCACGACACGCTCATTATGGTCATGGATTGCTCATGGATTGACCATTATTGTCATGGATTGACCACGACACGCTCATTATGGTTATGGATTGCTCATGGATGGACCATTATTTTCATGGATTGACCATGACACGCTCATTATGGTCACGGATTGCTCATTGATTGACAATTATTGTCATGGATTGACCATGACACGCATATTATGGTCATGGATTGCTCATGGATTGACCATTATTGTCATGGATTGACCACAACACGCTCATTATGATCATGGATTGCTCATGGATTGACCATTATTGTCATGGATTGACCACGACACGCTCATTATGGTCATGGATTGCTCATGGATTGACCATTATTGTCATGGATTGACCATGACACGCTCATTATGGTCATGGATTGCTCATGGATTGACCATTATTGTTATGGATTGACCACGACATGCTCATTATGGTCATGGATTGCTCATGGGTTGACATTATTGTCATGGATTGACCATGACACACTCATTATGGTCATGGATTGCTCATGGATTGACCATTATTGTCATGGATTGACCACGACACGCTCATTATGGTCATGAATTGATCATGGATTGACCATTATTGTCATGGATTGACCATGACACGATCATTATGGTCATGGATTGCTCATGGATTGACCATTATTGTCTTGGATTGACCACGACACGCTCATCATGGTCATGGATTGCTCATGGATTGACCATTATTGTCATGGATTGACCACGACACGCTCATTATGGTCATGGATTGCTCATGGGTTGACCATTATTGTCATGGATTGACCACGACACGCTCATCATGGTCATGGATTGCTCATGGATTGACATTATTGTCATGGATTGACCATGACACACTCATTATGGTCATGGATTGCTCATGGATTGACCATTATTGTCTTGGATTGACCACGACACGCTCATTATGGTCATGGATTGCTCATGGATTGACCATTATTGTCATGGATTGACCATGACACGCTCATTATGGTCATGGATTGCTCATTGATTGACCATTATTGTCTTGGATTGACCACGACACGCTCATCATGGTCATGGATTGCTCATGGATTGACCATTATTGTCATGGATTGACCATGACACGCTCATTATGGTCATGGATTGCTCATGGATTGACCATTATTGTCATGGATTGACCACGACACGCTCATTATGGTCATGGATTGCTCATTGATTGACAATTATTGTCATGGATTGACCATGACACGCATATTATGGTCATGGATTGCTCATGGATTGACATTATTGTCATGGATTGACCATGACACGCTCATTATGGTCATGGATTGCTCATTGATTCACCATTATTGTCTTGGATTGACCATGATATGCTCATTATGGTCATGGATTGCTCATGGATTGACCATTATTGTCATGGATTGACCACAACACGCTCATTATGGTCATGGATTGCTCTCATAAGACTCTGCAGAAGGTTGTTCCTACTGCCTCACTTTAAGCTCCAGGAAGTCTAAGCTACCAGAGCTGATCAGGTTCCCTTACAATGCACTTGAAAGCCACATACGCTGAGGAACTTTTGATGTGCTTAGCTCCATTTCAGGTTTTTTTAAGCCTCTAACAAATAGCAAGCTGTCCTTTTTACTCCCTCCTCAACACCTCTAAATCTGCCCTAACTCAATTGCTAGTTGACCTTAGTCATAGCTCAGCACCCCAAATATGCTCTCATCTTGCTGTGTTTCTAACATCCTGCCTGCTACACCAATGGCCACGCCATACTAGATCGCACAAGACAGGTAGCTCTTACTCCACCTGAAGTATTAAATCCTTTCTTCACCCTTGTGTCTTCTAGCCTCCTGCAGGAATACTAGATGTCCACACAACTGGTTGGCCAAGAGCATCTTTATTGAACTATACAGACTCAATTTGGAAACAGGACCTTCAGTGTTCGCAGGAAGATTCCCGATCTAAGAATCAAAACGAGACCATAGAAGACTCAATCCATGTCTCTGGTTTTGGGAGGGAGATAGAGCAGTTAGAATTTCAGAGTTGAAATTCAAAGAATTAATATATATATATATTAATACTATATATATATAGTATTAATTATGCCAGGATAAAAGGATCCAAGAAAGTGGAAATGGGTAACATTAAAGGCAAAAGAAAAAAAAGAAAAAAACCTAGTACAGCAAACAATGTGGACATGTTAGAAAGACGGGGCTCTTTCCAGCCATTTGAATTTGTACTTGAAATTCTTCCGACCACCTCTTGATCTCTGCATGCAGAAAAGAACAAAAAGAAAAAGAAAACAAAATAAAATAAAAAAATCAGCAAAATGAAACAAAAAGCAAAAGCAAAAGCGAATCAACCCCGTTCCTAAAAGAAGAGGACCGAGTGAGGAGTGCTTGAGGTCCTCATTTTCAACTAAAACTACAAGCCACCAATAGCTTTCAACGCAAAAATTATTCATTATTTTATTTGAAACTTCTCTGTGGGTCAAGGAAACAAGGTTTATACGCTGCAACAACAGGAAACAGAAACAAATCATACTGTAGAGCTCACCACTGGAGGGAGATAGAGCAGTTAGAATTTCAGAGTTGAAATTCAAAGAATTAATATATATATATATATATATATATATATATAATATTAATTATGCCAGGATAAAAGGTTCCAAGAAAGTCACTATGGTGACTGTGGGCAATGCGGAGAATACTGGTGTTGACAACGGGTCTTGTGGTTTTCTATACGCCGGCAATATCTATGACCCTGATATGAGTTAGAGTCATCACCAAATCACCACTAAGTGAACTGCTCCTTTTCTGTGGAGCACGAGATCTGGCAAACGGTTGACTGACTATGATTTGTATTTTGGACCCGGCGTCTGTGGTAAAGCTCAGGCTTCTGATGGAAAATCGTCCACCAAAACACTGGATGGTCAATGGTGCTGCCAGCCAAAAACCATGTCCTGAGTCTACCCTGCCATCTCCAGAAGAGGTTTCAAAATGTCAAACTTCACACTATTTTATTTGTGGCTTTGTCTTGTTGTCACTTTTTATTTTAGATAAAGTGTGATTTCTGGCATCATTCCTTCTAATTTCTCCCTCACATAGAACTTCAGTTTTGACCTCGAATTCCGTTCCTGAAGGGGCACTCATCTTTCGTTGGCTAAGTTTTCTATTTCCCTTTCATGGCTTGCTGGGTTTGCTTATTGCGGCTGCTAAATGATGCATTATTGAGCAGCTGACTCCATCAGGATGGCTTGCGGGCATCCGTATTTTGCATTTTCTTGATGGCTAGTTGATGTCTGGGGACTTAGCCCACTGTGGATGGTACCAGCACTAGTAAGCTGAGGAGGTTATAGAGAAAAGGGAGCTGACAGATTAGTAAGCAGAATTCCTCTTTATTTTCATGCTGCTGCCTTGTGTCCTTTTCTTGGATTCCATTGATTACGAACCGGAACTTGTGAGGTGAAAAAACCTTCAATTTCCCACCTTGGCATTTTTATGTTTACTATAACATAGAAGTACTAACTTGAACATTTGGCATTTTCTTGAGATGTGGTCCGATAGTCCATCCTCCTGCTGGTATGTGACCTCACCTTTTAAATCAATAAATAAATCCTGGACGCTCCAATCCTTTGAAACATTCACTCTGCCAAGAACATCACACTGTGTATGTAACTTACATTTTTTAATCTAATGATATTTTTCTTCCCTCATTTTTTCTCTTTAAAATTATCTCCCTAAACATGCTAGTACTTTGTACTTTAAAGTTGTCCTCTGCCCCATAGTAGAATAATTATAGTCAGAATCTTGAGTTTCATAAAAGTGGGTGATTTATTGTAGTAAAATTTTCTAATCAATATTTATTGCATTAACTTTATGAATTAATCAAAAATTGACATTATTATACTATCTACTTATCCTTAAAACTATAAAAGCTTTGATTTATTCAAGTCTTTAAGGTCCTTCAGAACATCAGCTGGGACGTTCTTATATATATTCTGGATGGATCATGGTTACTTCATATGTCTTCTAACTAATGGTATGCTTTATATCTATGTGAATTCACGGTATTTTGATATATATTTTAAGAGGGTTTCAAATGGAATATTTCCCTGATTTCTCTCCCGTGGTTTGAAATTGAAAAACAGGAAAGATAACGTGTTTTGAGTGTTCACTTTGAATTCTACTATTTTATGAATGTATTTTCAGCTTTAAGAAACTTAATCTTTTAGAGAACAATTGTCTCTATTCAGGATCACGTCTAACTAATTCATAGTGGTCTTTGCATTTTACATATTTTCATCCACATTATTTTATTTTATATTTTCTGATCATTGTGAGGGTTATTTTGTCCATATTTCCTCACAGTATGGTTTGGATTGGCATAAAGGAAGGCTCAGGAATTTTGTGTGTTCGTATGATATTCTGGTTTTATGACCGTATTTTTCAGTCTTAAGAGACTGACACATTTTTAGAGTTTTTAAAATGGTATCATGACATCTGCAAACGAGACCATTTTGATTTCTTCATTTTTCATTTGTCTTCCCTGGATCATCTTTAGTTGTCATATTGCTCTAGCTAACATTACAAATACTGTAATACGTAGTTGTGAAACCCGTGTATATTCTTGTCTTCTTCCTGCTTGTAGTGGAACTGCTTTGGGTTTTTCTCTCTTTAGCACGATGCTTGTGGTGGGCTTCTTGCACCTTGACTTTATTCTGCTGAACTATATCCTCCATATCTACAGCTTCCCCAGGACCAATCAAACTTGTATGTCTGGGATTTGGAGAAAGCTTACCTGGTTGAAGATTATTTTTAATGTTGTCTTGAATCTGTTCACAAGTATTTCATTGAGAATATGTGTGTATCGGTGTAAATTAGTGTGTAATACTCTCTCTTCCTGTCTTTATGTCAGTCGTCCGTAAGTCTTTCTCCCTCTCATCACCTTCCCTTTTGCCTCACTGTCCCCACGTCTCACTCTCTCTCCTTATTTTCTCTGTCACTGTTAGATAATACCAGATTCAAAATAGAATCTTAATGTATTCAATACTTTTGTCTACTTTATGGAATAGTCTTAGACACTTCAAATACTATTTAAATGTATAATCATTTTCTTCAACTGAATACATGTGGTCGTTTGATATTTGAGGTGGAAGAAACTAAATACCTGATTCTATGTAATTGTTTAGTATAGAGCTGTTTACGTTATGCAAAATGAGCTGATTTAATATTGGTGTATAAAATACATCTAGTATTTACTGTCGCTTCCAACCCCGACCAGCAGGAAAGGAGCAACACCACACGTTCCTCTAAAAGCAGTTTATTCAGGAACCCTTTTGTCTGCGAGCAGAACAAGGTCTCCATCCAGCCCCCGAGGCCCCCCCTATATCCTCCCTCAACCGCCTCAACCGTCCAGTCTGCGTAACCTCCGTTCATAGGTCCATGTCACACGGCCTGACCTATCGTCATGATGCGCCTGCGCAGCTCTCACGATGGGGCGTGGCTTAATTTCAGGTGCTCATCGGGAAACACGGCAGCAGTCCCGGGCTCCATCTTGGGATTGCAGCTACACCCGCTCCCCACAGTCAATCACGAATGCTTTAAAAAATATTCTAGATTTGAAGTGTAAATCTAAATAATCTGTGCTTTCTCCATGTTTCCTATATTCTCTTTCATTTTATTAATTCAACCCTTTCATTACCTAACATGGCCAGAGGTTATGATGATCTTGTTAATACTTTCCAAGAGTGACCTCTTCCTTTCACTCATTATATAGTTGTCTACACTTTACTGATTTCAGCCATGATGAGTTGGATATACATGTTATACCCTTCCCCAAGGCTAAAACCCACCCTGAAACAAGGCGCAAAGAGACTCTAGGTGCCCAGATTGTGGGTGGGATCAGACATAAAGCGTCTTCTGGATACAAGAAGATTCCAGAAGTATCACGACACACAGCAGCTGTGGTTCCCTGCACAGCCTCACGCCAGTCAACCGTCCAGAACGCAGTGTGAACGCCTGAAAGCCGTTACTCCTAACGGACACACTGTGGACCGTTAGTGTCTTCTGTTGGAGGGTTGAACGATTATTTGTAACGGCTTATCATAGTTATTGAACAGTATTTAATGTAGAAGATATACACAGGTAGGATTCAAGGAAATAGAGTGATGCGTGTAAAATAAATGGAAAAATTATCATCAAAATGCATTGGTGGAAATTCTCAAAGAGTAAAATATATGAACTATATTCCTGAATATTATGTACATAGAAAATGTTTTATTATATGGGGTATTTCTTGAAGCGACCTTATGGTTTCGTTTGGTTGCAACATATCTGCCAATTCTGTGAGTCGAATGAGTGCGTTATGTAATTTGATCTTAATAAGTTTCAAGTGGCTATTTTCAAAAACAGTGAGCATCATTTCCATGTGCATGTTCAACAACGGGCTTCTATCAATCATATTATAAAAACTGAAACACTGGGCTGGAGAGATGGCTCAGTGGTTAAGAGCACCCGACTGCTCTTCCAGAGGTCATGAGTTCGATTCCCAGCAACCACATGGTGGCTCACATCCATCTGTAAAGAGATCCGATGCCCTCTTCTGGTGTGTGTGAAGACAGCTACAGTATATATATATATATATATATATATATATATATATATATATATATATAATGAATAAATCAAAAAAAACCTAAAACACTATATATCAGGAAAACATAATTAAATCGGACTACATATCTAAGCAAAATATTCAAAAGTGAAGAAACTCAACTGACTAAGAATCGAAAGTGAAATATTCATCATCCTTATACATTACTGAAGTGCAAATCAAATTTATTCTGAGATTTTTTTCCTCCCTGTCAGGAATTTTAGTTTCATAACACACGAGCCAACTTATCTTTATGGTGTTATGGAGAGAGGGGAACATCCCTATTCTCCTGGTGGGAACGCAAACTTCTACAGCAACCTAGGAAATCAGTGTGATGTTTCTTCAGGAATGCGGAAACGGATATAACTCGAGGAAAATATATCCATATGTTGATTCATCCTAGTATAGAGACCCTCGAATATTTGAAAAAAGTCAGGTTGTTCCTTCACAAATGAAGGCATAAAGAAAACGTGGTGCTTTTACAGATTGGAAAGGGAAAGCATGTAATTTCAGGACAATGAATGGATCTTGTGAAAGTCGTCATAGATGAGATAATCCAGATCAAAAAAAGGAAAATGGGATCCATTTTCACTTTAATCTGAATGTTAATTCTCCACACTGTGTCGGTATGATCAGTTGAGTGTAAAAGTCAAGGGACGCGGTCCATACTGTCCTCACTTTGGGACGTACAAATGTACTTATGGATTGCAGAGGGACACTGTCAGGGATGGGAATGTCAAATGTGAAGACAGAGGGAAGAGGGTGACAATGGAGGGAATGTAGAGACGTACAGTTAAATTGGGAGACATTTGAGGCATTGAATGGAAACCTAATGGAACATAAATAAAAAAAATATTTTTTTTTAATTTTTTTGTCGAGGTAACCAAAGATTTATAGCTATAAGGACAGAAGATAAAACATTGATTGGGTGTATCTATGTGAAATTTCAATAATAAGAAACTCACAAAAATTATGGATTTAATTTTCAATAAACCTATAGTACAGATAATGAAATATATAGTCCTTAAGGAGACAGATGTGAATATCTCTGTTCTAAACATAAATGTATTATATTATATACATTATATGTATAAAATAATCTATTTATTTGTTTATATTTCAAATGTCATTTCCCAAACTGGTCTTTCTTTCTTGAATCCCCTAAGCTACTCTGATCCTCATTTTTCTAATATGTGTCTTATCTGCAGGCACATCTTGACATCAGGAATAGTCTGAGGATTTGGAGTCTGTGGATGAAATTGATCTTCTGGTTGGGTGGTCTCTGGATTGCCTTTCCTTCAGTCTCTGCTCCTTTTCTGTCTTTGCATTTTTTTAGACTTTGGACATTTGTAAGTTAAAGATTTTGAACTGTGTGGACATCACCTGCTCTCCACAGGTGGGCACGTCTAGCTACAGGAGGCAGACTCTTGTGGTTCTATCTCTTTGCTGCTTAGTATTTCAACTACCACCATCCCAGGAAATTTATGGGACCCTCTTGCATCCTGGCATCTACGACTTTCCTGGAGATACCCAAGTTCAAAACCCACCACTGATGCTTATTGTTATTTATTCCAATTTTCTCTATTTTCTCTCTTTTCTCTTTATATTGTTTCTACTCCCCCCATTTTGTCCATCCTTCTCTACTTCTAGCAAGTTCCCTCCATCCCTCTGTCTTCCATTATCATTTTGTTCTCACTTCTAAGTGGGTTGCAAGAATCCTCAGTTTGGCCTTCAAACATTTTACCCTCCATGTTATAAATGATTTGTGTATTGGGTAGACTGATCTTTGGGACTAACATCCACTTCTCACTAAGTACCTCCCATGTTATGTCCTTTTTGATCTCTGAACTTCACTAATTTCCACGTCCATCCCTTTGCCTACAAAGTTCTTGGTTTCCTCATTTTTCATACCTGAGTACTATTTCCTTGTTTAAATATAGCACACTTTTTGTATTTATTCCTCAGTTGAGTTGACGTATATCACTATTGTTTCCAGCATTCGACTAATATAAGGAAGGCTGCCATGAACATGCTCAACCACACGTCACTGTCATACGTGGATCATGTTTGAGTATTTGCGTTGGAGTGAGTGGTAAAGCCGGGTCTTCAGTCAATGGTATTTGCAATATTCTCTGAACCTCCACATTGATATCCAAAGTGGCTGTACAGATACCAACCCACCAGCAGAGGAGGAGGATTCACTTTCTCTACATCCTAGTCTACTCTGCTACTGCATTAGTGTTTTGTCTTAGTCACGCTGATTGGTGTAATGTAGACTCTCAAGTTCATTTCAGTTTGCGTTTTTCTGATCACTAAGCATGTTGAACTTTTCTTGATGTGTTTCTCAGCTACTGAGATACCTCAGTTGAGGATTCTTGGTTTAGCTCTCTAACCCAGTTTAAAAGTTGGGTTACGTGGTTGTCTGGAAGTTTACATTTCTGAATTATTTCTATATTTTTATTATGGCACTTTACCAGATATAGGGTTGGATAAAGTATTTCCAAATGTGTAGATTTCTGTTTTCTCCTATTGGCAGTGTACTTTGCTTTGAAGAAAGTTTTCAGAATGATGATATTTCATATACTGACTGGTGATCATAGAGTCTGATCCTTTGGTACTTTGTTCTGATAATTTTCTCCTGAGCAGCTGTTTTCTAGGCACTTTCTGACTCTTTTCCTACTACTGACTTCTGAATATATTGTTTTATGTCGATTTCCTTGAAGCACTTGGACTTGAACTTTGAAGAAAAAGATAAAAATAGATCAATTGGCATTCAGCTACATGCAGACCAGTAGTTAGGTTACCATCATTTCTTAAAATGATTTGTGTTATGAACAACATACTTAGTCATCAGGGAATTGGAAATCAAAACAGCCCTGAGATTCCACCTCACACCAGTGAGAATGGCTAAGATCAATAACTCAGGTGACGGCAGATGCTGGCGAGGATGTGGAGAAAGAGGAACACTCCTCCATTGTTGGTGGGATTGCAGACTGTACAACCATTCTGAAAATCAGTCTGGAGGTTCCTCAGAAAATTGGACATTGAACTGCCTGAGGACCCATCTGTACCACTCTTGGGCATATACACAAAAGATGCCCCAACATACAACAAACACACACGTTACACTGTGTTCATAGCCTCCTTATTCATAATATCCAGAAGCTGGAAAGAACCCAGATGCCCTTCACCAGAGGAAAGGACACAGAAAATGATGTATATTACACAATGATTACTACTCAGCTATCAAAAACAATGAGTGCATAAAATTCATAGTCAAATGGATGGACCTAGAAAATATCATCCTGAGTGAGGTGACCCAATCCCAGAAAAACACACATAGTATACAGTCATCGATAGGTAGATATCACCCTAAATGCTCAAATTACATAAGATACAATGCAAGACCACATGAAACTCAAGAAGGAGGAACAAAATGCAGACGCTTCACTCCTTCCTTAAAAGAGGAAATAAAATGTCCATAAGGGGGTTAGGAGGCGATGTTTTAGGAGACCGAAGGAATGGCCATTCATAGTATGCCAGACATGCTGGGCATATATATATATATATATATATATATGTGTGTGTGTGTGTGTGTGTGTGTGTGTGTGTGTGTGTGTGTGTGTATATATGTGTACATATATATGTGTGTATTTGTGTGTGTGTGTGTATATATATATGTGTGTATGTGTGTGTGTGTATATATATATGTGTACATATATATATGTGTGTGTGTATATATATATGTGTGTACATATATATATGTGTGTGTGTATAAATATGTGTACATATATATATATGTGTGTATATATATATGTGTGTGTACATATATATATGTGTGTATGTGTGTGTGTGCATATATGTATGTATTTATGTATATACCATACATGATAAGATGGATGAAGCTGAGAGGTGCAGGCTGACAGTAACTGGATATAGATCCCTCCTGAGATACGAAGCCAGAACATGTGAAACACAGAGGAGAACGCCAGCCGCAAATCACTGGACTAAGAACGGGACCCCCTTTGAGGGACTAAGGAAAGGACTGAAGGAGCTGAAGGAGCTTTCAACCCCATAAGAAAAAACTGCCAGCCAACCAGAGCTTCCACGTACTAAACTACAACCCAGAGACTTACGTGGACTGACCCAGGGCTCCGACTGCACGTGCTGCAGTGGACAGATTTACCAGGCACCATTGGAAAGGGGAGCCCTCGGGGTTGGGGATTTAGCTCAGTGGTTAGAGCGCTTGCCTAGGAAGCGCAAGGCCCTGGGTTCGGTCCCCAGCTCCGAAATAAAAAATTGGGGGTTGGGAATGTATCTCAGTGGTTAGAGCGCCTGCCTAGGAAGCGCAAGGCCCTGGGTTCGGTCCTCAGCTCCGAAAAAAAAAATTGGGGGTTGGGGATTTAGCTCAGTGGTTAGAGCGCTTGCCTAGGAAGCGCGAGGCCCTGGGTTCGGTCCCCAGCTCCGAAAAAAAAAAAAAGGAAAGGGGAGCCCTCGTCCTACTAAGGTCGGACGCTCCGTGTAGGGAGAGTACAGAGGGGTGCTCTAAGGAAGGGGGATGGCTGTGGAGGGGACACCATTATAGAAGGGGAGGGGAAGGATTTAGGGCTGACGGACAGGATCCCCAGAAAGGAAATAACATCTGAAATGTAAATAATAAATACCTAATTTAATAAAAATGCAAAAAAGTTTAATCTTGCAGTTCTAAAATCTTAGTGTTCAATAAATATAGCTTTTGACATTTTAAAACATTTATTTCCTATGAAAATTAATATTGTATATGCACATGGTATACAAGTGCTCACCACTATATTAGTTAGTTATATGGAGCCTGAGAATTGAACTCGAATATTCTAGAACTATCTTTCAGAATCATTTAAAAAAGTTTTTGAGTTATTTCTAGCTCTTATCTGAGCCTGACACTTCTTTATTGAGTATGTCCAATTGTTTTTTTAAAAGATACAGAAAAGTTATTTATTCTTTGTACAAATATAGTTGCACACATTCCAGAACTGACTCAATATGAATTTGGGTCGTTATTATAAGGTATTATTAGCCTATTGTCTTCATATAAAAGTAAATTCTGTAACTATTTATTTATTGGATCATTTGGTTTGTTTTTTTTTATTTTTATTATTTTTTTTATTAACTTGAGTATTTCTTATATACATTTCGAGTGTTATTCCCTTTCCCGGTTTCCGGGCAAACATCCCCCTCCCCCTCCCCTTCCTTATGGGTGTTCCCCTCCCAACCCTCCCCCCATTGCCGCCCTCCCCCCATAGACTAGTTCACTGGTTGGTTTGTTTTATTGTATGAAATATCAAAATCTACATTTGCATCCCATTAGCATTAATTTCATTGACTGTCATATGGCCCAGACGTAGGGGACCATGGGAGAAATGTGAGGACTGCTGAGAAATGCACAGTCTCCTGTTTGTTAAGCTCGGTATGTACCAAAATCAGAAATGTAGAGTGACTGACATTGATATGTACAAACGAAGTAATTACATATGGTGTCCTATGCTGTGAAAATGATAAGAAAGCTCAATATCTTAGATTTTTTTTTTTTGGTTCTTCTTTTCGGAGCTGGGTACCGAACCCAGGGCCTTGCGCTCGCTAGGCCAGCACGCTAACCACTGAGCTACATCCCCAAGCCTTGTTTGTTTGTTTATTTATTTATTTATTTATTTATTTATTTATTTTTTATTTTCGGAGCTGGGGACCGAACCCAGGGCCTTGCGCTTCCTAGGAATATATTAGATTTTTAATTTGTAAAGGAAACAAAGTTATGTTAGATTGCTTTGTAATGGACGTCCTTCCGAGGAGATAATTGGGCCTTAGTAATCGATGCCCACAAATATGATACACTGCACGGCTTATTATTTGAAATAAATAATACCTGGAGTAGGCAAATCCTGGAAGAAGTTTCATCCACTACACTCCTGTCTGTTTAGAGATTGGATATGCCAGAGATGAAAAGGGTTGTCTTTGGTTCCTTATTGAATTTTATTTAATCAAATGAATGTTTTCAAAAAGAAATATTAAAGAATATAACCATAACTGAACAGATTTTTGTCACAGATTATTGTTGTGTTCTCAGTAGAGAGTAATTTCATTAAAGAGTCATGCAATATTGTTAGTTTATCTGTGTGATTCATCACGTTAAATCATCCAATAACCTCCAGCATGTTCAAGTTAACAACATCCATATTGTAACCTGCACCAAATTTCAACTTTATTTTCTTTTCTGCCCTATTACAATTTGTTGCCATTTTTCTAGTATTTACCATGGATTTCTAAATAAACCTGCTTATGTAGTCCACTCAGAATCACTTTTAAATATTCTTCAACAACTTTCACTCAATATGAAAGTTCAGGTCTTTTACACTTTTTGTTTACAATTGCATGAAGCACGTCCCTGCACGAGGTCTCCTGCACGCTCTGCTTTCTCTTCCAGACGTGTTCCTCCTGTGCTTCCTGTCACATAGACAGGTTTCTGTTCTAGGTCTGAGTAGAACTAGAACTTTGTAAAAACTTTGTTTTTCTTGTCTAAAGTTTCAATGGAACAAACTCTTGATAGAAAATTTATTGGGGGAAAATAGATCATTTTATTATCTCGTATAAAGAGCAACTATAAAATGGTTGATGTTGAAAATAGTACTGAAAACATGGAAGTGGTAATGATCACATTTGTGACAGAGAAATAATAGTTACCTGAATGAGATCAATATTATTAAAGATAAAAAATGATATATCGTGATTAATTTTCATGATATCACATGCAGTTAGAGCCATAGCTCTGTCCGTGTACATTCGTTGAACATTGGTCTAGTTTTAGAAAGCTCTGGTTAATTGACATTGTTGATCTTTTGTGATTGAAAGCTCCTTCAGCTCTTGTAATCCTTTCTCAAAATCTGCCAACCAGAGGTCTGTTTCAGATCACTGGTTTGCCACTAGCATTCACTTCTGTAGTTGACATGATCTGCCTGTGTCTCTCAGGAAATATCTATATCCGGTTGCTGGCAGAATGCACTTTTTAGCTACATCAATCTTATCTAGTTTTGGTGGCTGATGTATATATATATACTTTTGGTGGCTCATACAGCTATGTGGTTAGGGGGAATCGTAACATTGATTCTGAGCAACTAGGTCAAGAATGTAGAGTTCAGAAATGACAATGTCAAATAGACTCCCTCCTGTTCTTATTAACGTATTGAAGTTGAGGTTTCACTGGTCCTCAAGCCTTTCTTCGCCCTGCCTATCCTCCGATATCTTATTTTTCGCCTTCAGAGAGAATCATGGTAAAACATCTGACCCTCAAGGCTAGCAATGTGAACACAGGAAAGTAAATAGTGTAGTACTGATATCAAATCGTACTAGAAACTGAATTCTATAGTTAATTTGTCCTTTGCTTTGCTGAAAATGGAATTGGAAACAGAAATTTTGAATATACATACAGGAATATTAATAAAGTCTCTTATCAAGGAATGTACAATGAGAAAGTGAAATACAATATTCATTCAATTAAGGTCTGTAGGCAAAATACTGGCCTTTGGGAAATAGAGAAATCCTGGAATATTGAACTGTGTGTCACAGGAATGAACCTGGGAATAAAATATTATCTAGAAGAATCTCCTCCATTCTATGTTCCTAAATCTTTTCTAGGCATGCTTAGCCGCTGACTAACTTTGTCCATTCAAAGCATGTAATCACTAATGAAGCAAAGAGAAGTCTCTAGCTTTAGAGAGATGGAATACATAATGGTTTCCACTGTGTCACAGGAGACATTCATGGAAAGGGCACCCTCAAATCTGGTCAATGTAAGGAAATCTGTTCAGCAGGTAGACAATGGAAATTCTCAGTGACATCATCATTAGGCCCTCCCTGAAAAATCTCTTGTATCCTGGAGAGCCCTAGATTTTCTGTGATGTCACAAGTGTCATGGTGACAGCAACCCCCTCTTGGATATTCTTTGAGGATCTCTAGGGTTAACTCATTGACCTCTTATTCCCACTAAACAGCCATTTGGGCGGGAGATAAAAGAGAAGGAAGCTTGCCTTCTGTCTTTGTATAAAAAAAGGAAGAAATAAGTGGTCCATGGGAAAGCTCGGTGTGTCTTGGGTACGGATTGAGTGGGTTCGCTGAAGAAACAGCCTTGATCTGAGCCTTCCACACATGGGAATCAGGAGCTGCGATCCTCTCAGAATCATCTGGACTTCCCTGCTTGATGTGGTTCCTGGAATTCAGAGAGTTTATATAATCAATTTCTTCAATCCAAAAGCCAGTTGTTGAGAAGGGCACAGTTGTTCCCCTCAGAGCTCATGGCTTTTACTCTTTTTGCCCTGAAGAAAAAGGTCCAAAGAAACAAAGCAAAGACAAGTATTGTCTCCTCAGCTCAGTGTAAATGCCTCATGCTTTGGATGCCTATAGTGCAGTTTGTGTCTGACACTGATATCTCGGAGAGAAGAGCTTCTAGTTGAGACTTCATCATCTCTGTCTTTCCACTAGTTTTATTCTGAACACTTCAAATTTATGAGTCAATATGTGTGATTACTTGGCAGCTTTTTCTTTCTTTTATAACATTCATTTTTTTATTTTTTAGCAAATTTTATTGTTTTTTTTAACTGGATGTTTCTATATTTACATTTCAAATATAATTTCCTTTCCCAGTTTACTGCCCATAAGATCCTTACCCATTCCCATTTCCTTCTTCTCTAACCAGCCTTTCTCCAGCATGACATTACCTTGAACTGAAAGATGTACAAGGGAGGACAAGGGTTTCTCTTTCCAATGTTTCCCAAAAAGGCCATAGTCGGCCACATGTGCATTTGGAGCCATAGCTCAGTCCATGTCCTTTCTTTGTATATTGGTATAGTATGAGAAACTCTGGTTCACTGGAATTGCTGTTCTAATGGGGTTGAAATTACCTTCAGCTCTTCTAATCCTTTTTCAAAATCTACCAACAAGAGTTCCGTTTTCAGTTCACTGGTTTGCTACTAGCATTCACTTCTGTATTTGACATGCTGTATCTGTGTCTCTCAGGAAATATCTTTTTCCAGTTCCTGGCAGAATGCACTTCTTACCTTCATCAATCTTATCTAGTTTGGTTGTCTGATGTATACTGTCCCACGCGCGACCTCGCCAGCAAGAAAACACACGTGGACATAGGAATCCTAGCTGGGACCAAACTTTATTGATATCTTAAGGAGGAAGCCCCTCGCGCCAGCATGGCACGCTTATATACACCCTAGCGCGGCACATCCACACCTGATTGGTCGCTTACTCATGATCTCATCAGGCACGCCCTGGAGTGGGCAAAGACCTGGCACGAAGGCACTCTTCCACATGTGCACACAGTTAACTTCCTGAAAGAAAGTTGGCTGGCACTGTGAAGGCCGGCGCCATCTTGTCTAGCTCGGCCTTCCACTTGGGGTGCAGAGGAAGCCAGCGCCATCTAGTGGTGGCGAATGTTATTGCGGCCCTCTACAGTATACATATGATTTTGGTGGCTCCTACACTTATGTGGTTAAGTGGAATGTTAACATGGATTCTGCCCAACTATGTCAAGAATGTAGAATTCACAAATGACAATTTCAAATAGACTCCCTCCTGTTTTTGTGAACCTCTTGAAGTAGACATTTAACTTCTCCTCAAGCCACGTTTCTCCCTGCACATCATCCAGTATCTTAGGATTGGCCTGAACAAAGAATCATGGTAAAACATCCTAAACCCCCAACTCTGGCCGTGGGAACACTGGAAGCTACATAGTATAGTACTGATATCATATGGGATAAGAAACCTAACTCAATAGTCCATGTTGTCCTTTGCTTTCCTGATGTCTGGTAATTTTTCGATAAAATAAGGATTTGGGAGTTTATCATTTGAAGTAGCTACACAGTATTTACACTGTTATACTCACTCTATAGTGGACCCACTTGTGACCAAAATCATTGCAGAAAATGGAATTGGAAAACAAAATTTTTGAGTACACATTGAGGAATGTTTACAAAGTCCCTTATCAAGGAACTTACAATAAGAAATTGAAATACAATATTCAATCTATTCAAGGTCTGTAGGGAAAATACTGACCTTTGAGAAACAGAGAAACCCTAGAAAATTGAACTGTAAGTCACAAGAATGAACCTGTGACATATAGAATAAAAATATTATCTAGAAGAATCTCCTACACTCCACGTTCCTAAATCTTTTCTACCCATGCCAAGATCCTAACTCGACCAGCAAGGAAGACAGGACCAACGAAGATCTTCTTCAAGCAGTTTTATTCAGGAACCTTGATACAATCTTCTGCCCCCTTGGAAACCCCGGAGCACATTTAAATAGCTACTGCTGGCCAATCCCAGCAAGCTACGTGCGTCATGAAGATCGGCTCTCACTATGCGGAAGCTGGGATGCCAGGCAGGCATAGCCAAAATAGGACTTCCTTACTACAAGGACCATGCACCATTGGGAGGGTGGAAGGCGGAAACCAGCACCATCTTTGAGGTGCACCATGTCGCAACTGCCTATAGTTCCCCTTTTTTGTTTAATTAATAAAGCAGGGAAAGCACCCCTGAGCGTGGCGACCCATCCAACTGTCTTAGGATCATCTGTTCATTAAACCAGTCTTAGGACACCTCGTCTCCCACAAGGTCCCATGCCTTAGGTAGAAGGGAGATTGCCCGTCACTGGGCAGGGTCACTCATACATACTCAGGCGTGAGGTACAACAAGGTCTTATGAATGACCGTAAGCCAGGCTTGAGGGGACTGTCCTGATTTAATGGCTGCAAATACCTGTACCACCTTAACCTCTTCCCGCCTCTGAACAAACCTCATTCTACAGAGACACCACAGGTGCACTAGGGAGACTAGGAGCAAGAGTCCAGCTAGGGTTCCCATACCCGCCCACTCCCTCAGATGATTCATAGTAGCAGCAATCCAAGATGACAATCCCATAGCCAGTCTAGCATCTGCACGTGTGGAGTTCACGGTCAAGATGGCTACATGTAGCTGATCCATTAAGAAATCGAATTCTCCTGTCCAATTACCTAGAAGATAACTTGACTACTTTTTAGACAAATTAGAGGAGTGGATTTAAAAGTCATGATGTATCGGCATGAGTCTCGGGAACACCGATAATATCCCCCAGAGGGGTTCCATTTGGACCAGCATTTGGGTCACACCGAGAAGTGTGAGCAGCAGCAGGATCTTCATTCTTGTTGTACCTCCTGGTTAATATTTCAGGGACCCACAACGGATCTTGCTGGTCCTGAGGAAACACACAAACAGACACTCTTGCCCATGCCAACACAGGATCTGGCCCATGCCACAAGCCAGTGATCATGTCTTTTCATTTCACATAACCTTTCTATGTGCCCGCCCGACACTGATGTCGGTCAGTGGCAGAAAGGCCATCATCATCCAAAATTTAAAAAAAATTAAGTGTAAAAAGGGCTAAGGATATTTGTTCCCTTTGGGTTCTACCATGGCCTATTCCCCCTTTTTGTTTAATTACGCATTCCTTCAGGTACGATGTGCTTGCTCAACAAAACCTTGACGTTGGGGATTATAAGGCAAGCCATGGCTCAAATGCACATCCATCTGTTTATAAAAGGATTTGAAAGATTTGGCAGTGTATGCTGGGCCATTATCAGTTTTTAAATGTTGAGGCTTTCCCCAAGCAGCACAGGCTTATAGGCAGTGTCCAATAACATTGCGTGCATTTTCTCCACACATAGGGGTAGCATGAAATACTCCTCAACAACTATCCACAGAAACATGAATGTATTTTAGAGTCCCAAATCCAGATATGTGAGTTACATCCATTTGCCAAATCTTTAGGGGCAAGAGGCCTCTAGGATTAACCCCGACACTAGGTCCATGGTGAAAAGTGATACACTGTTGACATCCTAAATCTATCTGTCGAGCATCTGCTCAAGACAGATGAACCTTCTGCTCTAAGGTCTTAGTAGGCACATGATATTGTTGATGAGATTATCGTGCTTGATCCAATGATGAGCTTAAGAAGATGAACTCCTTTCGGGTACATCTATCCACAAGATCATTTCACTCACTGAGAGGAGCAGGCAAACCTTTATGAGCTCTAATATGTTGGACAAAAAACTTGTGACCTCTTTTCCAGATCAATTCCTGAAGTTCCATCAACAGCTGGCATACCGTGATGCTAATTTTAATAGGGCCAACCACTTCTAATATCTTAACTGCATTAACAAATACGTTGAATCAGAGAGCAAATTAAAGGCAAAGGAACAATTTTGAGTTCAATTATTTGTGGAGAGCCGGGTTGATATTGACACAAAATTGGCTCTTGATTGTTAATCACATAAGCTCCACAGCCATTTTTGGATCCATCTGTAAAATATATATGGCGCCCCCTGTATAGGAACACTGGAGGTAACCATAGAAAGATCACGGGATGTTCTTTAAAGAAGGACAGCAAAGAGTGTTCTGGATAATGATTATGTATCTCTCCATGGAATCCACAGTGTAATATAACCCAAGCATCCACAGTGTCACACAAGATCTTCATCTGCTGACCTGTATAGGGCACTGTGATCGAGGTTGGGGAAACACCAAAAAATTGTATGCACTGCTGGATCCCATTCAGGGCTAAACATGCAACTGCTGTAGGATAATACTCTACTGATCTAGCTGGAGAAGCCTTGGGATAAACACAAAGCAGAGGGCCATCTTGCCAAAACAATCCTGTGGGCTGCATGTAGGTGTCTGGAATGCATAGCACAATGTCTGCACCCTCCTTCCATCGATGTAAAATTGTGCCTTGTAATACTTTTTCAACCTTCTTTAAAGCTTCCCTTGCTTCATAAGTCAATTGTCTAGGAGAACCCAAGGCAGAATCCCCAACTAAAGTATTATACAATGGTTTTAATTAATAATTTGGTAATTTTAAATAACATCTGACCCAATTAATATCTCCTAGTAATTTTTGAAAATCATTAAGAGTCTTAAGATTATCTTTCCTCAATTCAACCTTCTGGGGGATAATGGTATAAGGACTTACTTTTGCTCTTAAATGATTTACAGACTGCCCTTTTGTACCTTTTCCGGGGCAATAATCAATCCCCTACCTTCTAGCAAGTTAACTAAATTTCCATATGCTAAATCTAAAATCTCTTCATTCATTGAAATTAAAAGAATATCAACAGTAAAATGGAGGCATTTCAGCGCAGGAAACCTCTGTCTTATTGGGGCAATGACGATGCCCCCAAAAAGTTGACACATAGATGGGCTATTGGCCATACCCTGTGGTAAAACTACCCATTCATATTGTTGCTCAGGTTCTTCATGATAGCATGATGGAACAGAAAAAGCAAATCTTTCACTATCCATTGGACAAAGAGGTATGGAGAAAAAGCAATCTTTTATACCAATCACTACAACAGGACAACAGTCTGGCAGAGAGCATAAAAGAGGAAGCCCTCATTGCACTGAGCCCATGATTTGCATCTGTTGATTAATAACTCATAAACCATGCAACAGTCGCCATTTCCCAGACTTCTTTTTAATCACACATATTGGGGTATTCCAAGGTAATACTGGTGGTTTTTTATGCTTTTTAGCCAGCTTTAGCTGTGGCAAGCTTCTCAGAAGAAAGCAGGCTCTGAGGAACCCACACCGGCTCCTGTTTTCAAGGTAATGGGAACCCTTCCTCAGCGACCCCAAGGAAAACCCAGGTCCTGATTCCTTTCTCTCTGTTGGGTAGTTATAAGGCTAGTCCTACCCTGCAGGTATTTCCCTATTCCTTTACTGGGAAAGTAGCCCACATGTTTCATAATCTTAAGTGAAGTTTCAGAATACTCAGTGGTGAATTTGTAACCCTTATCTTTCAGCAAATCTCTCCCCGAAAGGGAAATGGGCAAATCCAACACATAGTGTTGCATAACTCCTGAATGCCCTTCCTGATCTCTGCAACTCAGTTGTCTTGCACTCCGACAGGAGCTCTTGCATAACTGAGACCTTGTAATGTTTGAGATGAGGCCTGTACTGGTCATCCAGAGAACTATCTTTCTTAGCTATTATACTTCTATCGGCCCCTGTATCCAACAGTCCTAGGATCCTTTTACCATCTACCCTTAGCTTCATTACTGGGCGTTGGTTTAAACCCAAGGCCAAAAATGTAAGGTCGGAACCTGTGGAAACAAAGCCATTCTCTCCCCTCTCTCTAGAATGGGCTACAACTCTTTCATGAAGGCTAGGCAAAGTAATAGTTGGGCTATTCTGTCCCCAGGGCAAATGGCAGTAATCCCTTTTGGGGATTCTACCATGATCTTGACTACCCCTGTATAATCTGGGTCAATAACTCTGGATGGACGTGTAGTCCTTTTAAAGCTGTAGATGATCTCACTGTAAGTAACCCTAATGTGCCAGGTTCAAGGTCCTTTAAAATCAGTTTCTGTCAACTGGATGCCCATCCAAGGAGTTAGTTCAAGTCTGGCGGTGGAGCAGAGGTCCAGTCCTGCAGAGCCTTTAGTGACTCTCCTTTCCCCTCAGATGGCGAAGGGACAGCCATCTCTTGTGACACTGTTCTACATCCTGATTCTCGACTGCCCCATATATTTGTGGGCCCTGGGGTCATGGACCCGGCTGTCCATTTTTTTGACCTGTTCCACCAAAACCCGAGCTAAGAGGCTGCCCATTGATGTCTTTTACCAAGTAGCACTCATGAACCCAATGGTTCCCCTTTTTGCACTTGGGGCACAGCACTTGTTGCCTTGGGCATTGGCCACTTCCTGTACATAATAGACTTCTCCTTTCTGGACATTGCCTTTTTTGGTGCCCCTGCTGACCACACTTAAAACACGCTCCTGAGCTTCCTCCTTTTCTCTGCGTCATCTGCATAAAGTGCAGCTGCGAGTCCAGCATTAGTCACAGGTCCCCCTATTTCTCTACAGACCTTCATCCAAGGCTCAAGTCCCTTATTTTTGTAAGGAGTGATAGCGGCTCGACATTCCTTTGTGACTGTTCATAGGCCAACTCTTTAATCAAGGGCCTAGCAGTATCGGGGTAGCCTAAGACTCTCCCCGCTGCTTCCACTAATCAGGCTACAAAGTCAGAGAATGGCTCCATAGGTCCTTGAAGGATCTTGATGAGGTTTCCACTCCCTTCTCCCTTATTACATAAGGATTTCCATGTCTTTGTTGCAACTTCATTAATCTGCTGGTAAACCTGTCCTGGATACCCTGTCTGAGCATTGGCAAAGCGTCCCTGACCCAGCAGCGTATCTCTATCCCAGGCAGCCTGGCCATCCCCCGCTGCCAAGTTAGCGGCAGCCTGTTCATTGGCAAACTCAATAAGAAAAGCTCTCCAGTCCAAATACTGTCCCAGACTAAGACAGGCCCGAGCAAGTTTAATCCAATCACTAGGATTCATGAAAAGTCTGTGTAAGACCTCAACCTGAGGTATGGTAAATGAGGCCATAATTCCATACATCCTACTGATTCCATCAGGGATTTAATCACCTTAAAGTCTAAAGGCTCATGATACCATTGTTGAATAGCATCCACATAAACAGGATAGGCCAGATGCAGTTCTGTGCGGACTGGCTTCCACACTTCTGGGCAGAATGTTCGACCCGTTTGTAACGTGCCCAGTGTCTCGCCAGCAAGAACGACGCGAGGCAACAGGATTCTTCTGCAAACAAGCCTTTACTGTACAGCTCTCTTGAACAGGGACAGGGGGACCTCAAGCAGCAAGAGGGCTCGCCTTATATAGACAGGAGCTGAGGCTATGCTAAGTGTCCTTCAGGGATTGGCAGAGCATTTATTACCTCATTAGCATGGTGCTGCTCCCTCATTAGCATATTATCAGCCAACTGATGCCAGGTGCAAAGCATGCGCATGCTCAGTACAGTTGTTCACCACAAGAGGGCGCCCTGCACCCAAAACTCTATTTCCTCCCTCTACAACATTTCAGGGAGGAGGAGCTGAGAGGAACCGCCCAGGAAGTTCCTCCACCATTTTAGGCTTTTTCCTTTTCTTCTTCTGTCTATTCCTTAGAGACTGTTTCCTCATTTGATCTATCAACTCTTGTAACTCTTCTTCTGACTCTGTTTCGTCTGTTTCTTCCTCTGTATCTGGCTTTTCTGAGTCTGTCTCCTTTGTGCTTCCCTGCTTTTCTGACCTCTTCTTTTGAAGCATTTCTTGGGCAACTTGCCCCTTCAATATAGTTGCCTGACAACATTTTTGATCCTCAAGACAACTACACACTAAGCGCCACACTGGATGGACCCCAGGTCTTAGAGTCCCCTGTTCCCATGCAAAATCAAGGTCTTTCCCTAATTTTTCCCAACTTGCCACAGTAAGATTACCAGAGACTGCGAACCAGGGGGCAATGACATCGCATTCACTCAAAAATATCTCTATGGTGCTCTTTTTTATTTTTAGTTTCTTACGCTCAAACAGCTCTTGAAGAGCCAGAAAAATTGGATGAGCTTGTGAGGTCCTCATGACAAAACCTTTTACGCTGCTAAGGCTAGATTCACCGAGCGTCTTCCTACTTTCGGTTTGCTGCTGTCGCGAACATTCTTGATAACTACCTTGAGAATTTATAGCCACTTATTTCCCATAGTCCTTATGCTCCCACATTACCTTGGGAATGTACCAGCGCTGCCCTGACTGCAAGAAGTTCTGATTTCAGGAGGTCCCTATATGGGCCACCACTTGCCGAGCGCAACCACGACCAGCAAGGTAGCCACGAATAGTGAAGATCTTCTTCAAGCAGTTTTACTCAGGAACCTTGATACAATCTTCTGACCCCACGGAACCCTCGCACTACACTTAAAAAGCTAGTGCTGGCCAATCCTATCAAGCCATGTGGGTCATGCAGATATGCTGTCACTATGCGGAAGCCAGCAGACCAGGCAGGCATAGCCAAATAAGGACTAGTTTACTGCAAGGAGAGCTCACCATTGGGAGAGTGTAAGGCAGAAACCAGCACCAACTTTGAGGCCTGGCACATTGAAGCTTCCTACAGTCACTTTTAAAGGAATTTACAATAAGAAATGGAAATACAATATTCATTAAGTTAAAGGTATATAGGGAAATTATTAGACTTTGGAAAACAGAGAAAACCTAGAAAATTGAACTGTATGTCACAGGAATACGCCTGTGACATACAGAATAAAAATATTCTCCAGAAGAATCTCCTAAACTCCATGTTCCTAAATCTTTACTACCCATGCCAAGCCCCTGAATAACTTTCCTAATTCAGAGCACGTAACCACTAGTGAAGCAGAGAGAAGTATCTAGCTTTAGAGAGATGGAGTACATAAAGGTTTCTACTGTGTCACAGGAGCCAATCCTGGAAATTGTTTACTATTTGGCCTCTAATTCAGAGAAATTTGGGTTTGATAACATAGAGTATGAAGAATTGGAAATGGGTAAAAGGATGCTGGCCTTCTCTCTTGGTATAAAAACAAAGAAGAAATACATGGTCCTTGGGAAAGCTCAGTGAGTCCTTGGTAGGGTTGAGTGGTATCGCTGAACAGATAGCATTGGTCTGAGCCTTCCACATAAGGGAATAAGGAGCTGGGAGGCTCTCAGAAGCATCTGGACTTCCCTGTTCTTATGGTTCCTGGAAGTCAGAGAGTTTATACCATTCATTTCTTTACTCCAAAAGCCAAGTTTTGTGAAGGGCACAGTTATTTTCCTGAGAGGTCATGACATTTACTCTTTTTTTTCAAGAAGAAAAGGTCCTAAGGAAGGAGGGAAAAACAAGTATTGTGTCCCTAACTCAAGATAAACTCCTCCATGCTTTGGATTCCTATAGTGCAGTTTGTTTCTGACACTGATATTTGGGAGAGAGAAGTGCTTCTAGGTGAGACTTCATCATCTCAGTCTTTCCACTAGTATTACTCTGACTACGACATCAGCTTTCAGAGTTAATATTTGTGATGACTTTGCAGCTTTATTTTCTTTTATATCATTCTTTTTTATGCTTAAGCAAATATTTTGCTTTTTAACTGGATGTTTCTATATATACATTTAAAATATTATTTCCTTTCCCAGTTTCCTGCCCGTAAGATTCCTACCTGTTCCATTTCCTTCTTCTCTAACCAGCCTTTCTGTCACATGACATTGCCTTGAACTGGGAGACAAACTAGGGAGGACAAGGGTTTCTCTTTCTAATGTTGCCCAAAATGGCCATCCTCTGCAACATATTCATTTGTAGCCATAGGTCAGTCCATGTACTTTCTCTGTATATTGGTCTAGTAATAAAAAAGCTCTCGTTCATTGGCATCATTGTTCTTATGGGGTTGAAAGCACCTTCAGCTCTTCTAATCCTTTTTCAAAATTTACCAACATGAGGTCTGTTTTCAGTTCATTGATGTGCTACTAGCATTCACTTCTTCATTTGAAAGGCTGTATCTGTGTCTCTCAGTAAATAACCATATCCAGTTCCTTGCAGAATGCACTTCCTACCTTCATTAATCTTATCTAGTTTTTTTTTTGTCTGATGTACACATATATACTTTTGGTGGCTCTTACACCTATGAAGTTAATTGGAATTTTAACATGGATTCTGACCAACTATGTCAAGAATATAGAATTCAAAAATGATAATATCTAAGAGACTCCCCCTGTTTTTATGAACCTATTGAAGTAGACTTTATTTTTTCTTTTCTTTTTTTTTTTTTTTTTTTTTTTGGAGCTGGGAACCGAACCCAGAGCATTGTGCTTGCTAGGCAAGCACTATACCACTGAGCTAAATCCCCAACTCTGAAGTAGATGTTTAACTGGTCCTCAAGCCATTCTTTTCCTTGCACAACACCTGGCATATTAGGTTTGGCCTGAAGAAAGAATCAGGGTAAATCATCCTAAACCTTCAAGTCTCGCCATGGGAACACTGGAAGCTAGATAGTGTAGTACTGATATCAAATGGGACAATAAACATAATTCAATAGTCCATGTTGTCATTTGCTTTCCTGATGTTTGGTAATTTTTCGATAAAATAACAATTTGGGAGATTGCCATTTGAAGTAGGTACACAGAATTTACACTATTATACTTACACTACACCTGGGCCTCATTTGTGAACATATCATTGCAGAAAATGGTATTCGAAAACAGAATTTTTGAGTACATTGAGAATTATTTACAAAGTCTCCTAACAAGGATTTTACAATAAGAAATTGAAATACAATATTCATTCAATTATACATCTGTAAGGAAAATACTGGCTATTAGGAAACAGAGAAACCCGAGAAAATTGAACTGTATGTCACAGGAATGGGCCTGGGGATAAAAATATTTTCTAGAAGAATCTCCTACACTCCATGTTCTTAAATCTTTTTCACCCATGCCAAGCCTCACAGCATGTAACCACTAGTGAAGCAGAGAGAAATCTCCAGCTTTAGAGAGAAGGAGTATGTAAAGGTTTCCACTGTGTCACAGGAGACATACCTGGAAAGTGCAAACTCGAATCTGGTCAATGTAAGGAAAGCTGTTCAGCAGGTAGGCCAGGGCGGTTCTCAGTGACATCATCATTAGGCCCTCCCTGAAAACTCTCTTGTAACCTGGAGAGCCCTAGCTTCTTCTGTGACGTCACAGTGTTGTTGTGACTGCAACTGCCTCTCAGATATTCCTTCAGTACCTTTAGGGTTTACTAATAGGCCTCTACTTCAGAGCAAATTTGGGAGTGATAACAAAGAGGATGAAGAGAACAGAAATGGGGAGAAAGAAGCTGGTCTTTTGTCTTTGTATAAAAAACAAGGAAGAAATATGTGGTCCTTTGGAAAGCTTAGTGAGTCCTTTGTAGGGGTTGAGTGGTGTCGCTGAAGACATAGCCTTGACCTGAGTCTTCCACCAGAGGGAATCAGGAGCTGGGAGACTCTCCGAAGCATCTGCACTTCTCTGTTCTTAACTGGACTTCTCTGTTCTTATGGTTCCTTGAAGACAGAGAGTTTATATCATTAATTTCTTGATACCAAAAGCCGAGTGTTGTAAAGGGCACAGTTATTTTCCTGAGACGTCATGACCTTTACTCTTTTTGTCAAGTAGAAAAGGTCCTAAAAAAGAAGGGAAAAACAAGTATTGTGTCCCTAGCTCTGAGTAAACTCCTCCATGCTTTGGATATCTATAGTGCAGTTTGTGTCTGACACTGATATCTGAGTTAGAGAAGTGCTTCTAGTTGAGACTTCATCATCTCAGTCTTTCCCCTAGTATTACTCTGAATAACACTTCAGATTTCTGTGTCAATATGTGTGTTTACTTGGCAGCTTTTTTTCTCTTATATCATTCTTTTTTTATTTTTTAGCAAAATTTATTGATTTTTTTAACCGGATGTTTCTATATTTACTTTGAAAATATTATTTCCTTTCCAGTTTCCTGCCCATCAGTTTCCTACCCGTTCCTTCTTGTCAAACCAGCCTTTCTGCCATAATGCATTCCCTTGAACTGGGAGACAAAGTAGGGAATACAAGGGCTTCTCTTTCCAATGTTGACCAAAAAGGCCATCTTCTGCCACATATGCATTTGGAGCCATAGGTTAGTCCATGTACTTTCTTTGTATATAGGTCTATTATGAGAAAGCGCTGGTTCACTGGCATTGTTGTTCTTCTCGGGTTGAAAGCACCTTCAGCTCTTCGAGTTGGTAAAATTTTTCAAAATTTACCAACAAGAGGTCTGTTTTCAGTTCACTGGTTTGCTACTTGCATTCGCTTCTGTATTTCACATGCTGTATCTGTGTCTCTCAGGAAGTATCTAAATCCAGGTCCTGGCAGAATGCACTTCTTCCTTCATCAATCTTACCTAGTTTTCTTGGCTGATGTGTACAAATATAGTTTTGGTGGCTCTTTCACCTATTTTGTCAAGTGGAATGTTCACATGGATTTTGCCCAACTATGTCAAGAATGTAGAATTAATAAATGACAATTTCTAAAAGACTCCCTCCTGATTTTATGAACCTATTGAAGTAGACGTATAATTGGTCCTCAAGCTATTCTTCTTCCTGCCCATCATCTGGTATCTTACTTTTGGTTTTAAGAAAGAATCTTGGTAAAACATCCTAAACCTTCAAGTCTGGTCATGGGAACACTGGAAGATAGATAGTGTAGTCCTGATATCAAATAGGACTGGATAACCAAATCCAATAGTCCATGTTGTCCTTTGCTTTCCTGATGTCTGGTAATTTTTTGTTAAAATAAAGATTTGGGAGTTTATCATTTGTGACAGGTACACAGTATTTACACTGTTATACTCACTCTATAGCTGGGCACCCTTTGTGACCAAAATCATTGCAGAAAATGGAATTGGAATACAGAATTATTGAGTACACATTGAGGAATATTTTCAAAATACCCTATCAAGGAATTAACCATAAGGAATTGAAATACAATATTCATTCAATTAAAGGTCTGTAGGGAAAATACTGGCCTTTGGCAAACAGAGAAAACAGAAAAAATTGAACTGTATATCACAGGACTGAAACTGGGAATAAAAATATTATCTAGAATTATCTCCTACACTCCATGTTCCTAAATCTTTTCTACCCTGTCTAATTTTTCTCCATTCAGAGCATGTAACCACTAGTGAAGCAGAGAGAAGTCTCTAGCTTTAGAGAGATGGGTTTTGTATAGGTTTCTACTGTGCAACAGGAGACGTACAAGGAAAATGCAAACTTCAATCTGGTCAATGTAAGGAAAGGTGTTCAGCAGGTAGGCTATTGCAATTCTCAGTGACATCATCATTAGGCCCTCCCTGAAAAAGCTCTTGTATCCAGCATTGACCTAGCTTCTTTTGTGATGTCACGAGTGTTGTCCTGACAGCAATTGAATCACAGATATTCCTTCCTTACCTCTAGGGTTTACTAATTGGCTCCTAATGAAGAGTAAAGAGCCATTTGCGAGGGAGAAAAAAAGAGGAAGATGATATCAGAGATGGGGAGAAGGAAGCTGCCCTTCTGTCTTTGTATAAAAAAGGAAGAAATATGTGGTCTATAGGAAAGCTCGGTGAGTCCTGCGCAGGTGTCCAGTGGATTCGCTTAAGAGATATCCTTGATCTGAGACTTCCACATATTGTAATCAGGAGTTGGGAGCCTCTCGGAAGCTTCTGGACTTCCCTGCTTTTTATGGTTCCTGGACATCAGAGAGTTTATATCATTAATTTCTTACAAAATCCAAGAGTTAGGAAGGGCATAGTTGTTTACCGAGAGCTCATGACTCCTATCCTTTTTGTCACAGAAGAAAAAGTTTCTAAGGAAGAAGGGAAAGACAGGTATTGTGTCCTCAGCTCAGAGTGAACTCCTCCATGATTTGGATTCATTTAGTGCAGTTTGTGTCTGACCCTGTTATCTGGGAGAGAGAAGTGATCCTATTAGACACCTCATTGTCCCCGTCTTTTCACTAGTATTACTCTGACTACCATTCCCTGTCAATGACTTCTTAGATTTCTGAGACAATAGGTGTGATTAGTTGGTTGTGCTCTTTTCTTTAATTTCTTTCATTTTTTTATTTTTACCATATTTTATTCTTTATTATTAATTGGATATTTCTATATTTATATTCAAATATTATTTCCTTTCACAATTTCCTGTCCATAAGATCCCTAACCATGCTCCTGCTCTTGTTCTATTATGCCCCTTACTGCCCCTTTACGTTCCATTGAACTGTGAGTCTAACACAGGGAGAACAAATGGGTTGTCCTTCCATTGATGCTAATAAGGACATAACCAGCCATAGTTCTGTCTGTGTACCAACCTTGAATATTGGTTTAGTACGAGAAAGCACTGATTCATTGGCATTGTTGTTCATATGCAGTTAAAGCCCCTTCACCTCTTGTAATACTTTCTCAAAATATACCAACAAGAGGTCCATTTTATGTTTACTGGTTTGCCGCTAGCACAGCACTCACTTCTGTATTTTTTCTAAGGAAAGATCTATATCTGGTTCCTGGCACAGAATGTACTTCTTAGCTTCATAAATATTATATATACACTTTGATGGCTCCTGCAGTGATGAAGTAAGGTGGAATTTAACATGGATTCTGCTCAACTAGGTCAAGAATATAGAAACCAGGTTGGGGATTTGGCTCAGTGGAAGAGTGCTTGCCTAGTAAGCGCAAGGCCCTGGGTTCGGTACCCAGCTCCGAAAAAAAGAAAAGAAAAAAAAAAGAATGTAGAATCCACAAATGAAAATGCTAAATAGACTCCCCCCTGTTCTTATGAACCTACTGAAGTTCAGGGATCCCTGGACTTCAGTCATTCTTCTCCCTGCCCATCCTCCAGAATCTATTGTTTGGCCTGAAGAAAGAATCATGGTAAAGCATTCAAACCCTCAAATTTGTCCCTGGGACACTGGAAGGGTGATACTGTAGTACTGATATCAAAAAGGTCTTGAGAAACAAATTCAATACTCCATGTGGTCGTTTGCTTTACTGATGTCTGAAAGTTTTTGAAAAACATAAGGATTTGGGAGTTTACCATTTGAAGTAGGTACACAATATTTACACTGTTATACTCTCTCTGTACCTAGGCCCCCTTTTGCAATAATCATTGAAAAAATTGAATAGGAAAACAATTTCTGACTACACATTCAGGAATATTTATAATGTCCCCTCTCAAGGAATGTAGAAAAATATTAATACAATATTTCATCAATTGAAGGTCTGTAGGGAAAATACTTGCCTTTGAGAAACAGAGAAAACCTAGGATATTGAAGTGTATGTTGTGGAAAGCCGCAATAACATTCGCCACCACAAGATGGCGCTGGCTTCCACTGCGCCCCACGTGGAAAGCCCGGATAGCATTTGCCATTACAAGATGGCGCCTGCTTCCGCCGCGCCACCCGACTTCCTTTCAGGAAGTTAGCTGTGTGCGCATGTGCAAGAGTGTCTTCGTGCCAGGTCTTTGCCCACTCTGGGGCGTGCCTATAAGATCATGGATAAGCGACCAATCAGGTGTGGATGCGCCGCGCTAGGGTGTATATAAGCCGCGCATTGCTGGGGCCTCTCGTCCCCTCTTTAAGATACAATAAACACTTTGCTGCAGAAGGATTCGTGTGTCCGCGCGTGCATTCTTGCTGGCGAGACGATAGCGTGGGACATCTGGTGCTGAAACCCCGAAGAAACGCCACACCATTGCCAGGCGCCGAGGGGGCCCTCTGTCCGCGGAGAGGATCCAGAACTGCAGTGTCTAAGGTAAGCTCTGAGAGATATGTTTGGTCTTGACCTCTTTCACTTCTCTCCCCCACTAGAAGATGCGGCAGAGGCTTTTGTTATCATTTTAGCAGCCTTCATTCTTTCTCGTTTGGTTTTTGATTTTGCGGCTGCTCCTAGGCACCATCGGAGGTCGTGCCTAGAAGATGGGAAATGCCGCCCAACTGTGATAGCGGGACAGAGAGTGCTAAGGGAGTTACAAGACAGCATGTCAGAAACAGGGCGGGATAAAAGATTAAAGAGCTCAAAGAGAAAAGGTGCAGGTAAGAAAACAGACCCTCCCAAAGACTTTAGATCTGAGGGAGCGAGAGGTTGGGGAAAGAACGCCCCGGGAGAGAAACAGAGAAAGGAGAAGAAAGCTCTGGAAAGGAGAAGCCTTTATCCAGTAAAGGAGTTAGAGGCTGTGGAGCTTGATAGTTCAGAAACAGACGAGCTTAGCTCCTCTGAGGAAGAGGATCTAGAAGATGAGGGAGCTCGCTATGAAGAAGAAAGATATGGGTCTAGGTGGAGAGCCACTGTGAAGACACTGAAAGTTATGGATCCTTTGTGGGCAAGGCTGATAATTTTGATTAAACTTCACAGAGTCATACTGATCTGATTTGATAGAGGTAGACTGCCTGAAAATTTATTCAGGAGAATCAAACAAAAGGACATCTCAATTCTCAACTTTTGTCTTCAGAGTTGTAGTGTTTCACTTCCACACCATTTGTGAATGTCAGTCGTGCTGCTCAGATATCCCGTAATATATCTCAGTATCTTACAGGAATTTGGTTTCAACACGTTGATGGACTAGTCCAGGAATTGAGACAATCCATCGTCCATATCAACTCCACTCTAGTGGATGGTCACCATGGAAGTGGTGGGAAATCCTACTTCTCTGCTGACTCCTATTGGAATGTGGGTCCCTTTCGTGGAACACCATCTACTTTTTTCCCTCTTTGTCTATTGTCTGTCCTTGGTGCACCAAGCTGTCCATGTATGTCAGTTTATGTCTGTGGTTTTTGTTTCTTGTTGCTTAAATGTTTCATGTTTTATGTTCAAAAGAGAAAATGGTACAAACTTCATCTGCCAGACGTTCACACCTTGATTTGGTTTTAACTCATTTCAAAAAAGGAACAAATGAATAAAAAGCAGTTTCAATCAGCCCGTGGAGCCCTGCACCTGCAGCCAGGTGTCTACGTCAGCTGGAGAAGCTGCCCAGAAGTGAGCGTCTACAGGAGCTGATTTTAAAGGCGCCAGCACCTCCTCAGCTTCTTTGTTACAGGAGCTGATGGCTGTTTCTCTTAGAAAAATCCCTGACATATTATTTGACTTACTATTACAGCTCTCTTAATATTACAGCTAGAAAATTAAAAATGGTGCTTGGTCTAAATATTAAAGGTATGTGCAGCCAATTCAATTTTGTATCTGATTGGTTTTAAATGTCTAAATATGCTCTACATGCCTTGGTTATAGACTATTGACTGTTAAGTTATTAGATGTGGTTAAAAAGGTATAATATTGGTAACAGAAAGTTGACATAAAACTGGTAATTTGGATAATGTCATTCTAGACTACATGTGCCATGAGCCAACCTAGGGAAACAGGTCTAAATTGAGACAATATTTTTATGGAACTCTTAGAAACCAGGCTTCTAAAAGAATTTAGGACAATGTCTCTCTGTTGAGGTATTGGAGACCACACCATCAGGCATTCATTTGTAAGAATTGACAGTCAAACTTTGTAACGGTGTTTTGGAGACTAGATTTTAGAGGCTAGTTTGTTAGAAGTTGAGTTTTGCCTTCCAAAGTTGTGGTTTGTCCTGAAGTTATCTGTATTTTGATGCTAATTCTACGGTCCCACGAACAGCTGCCTAGTCACATACTCAGAACTCAGGTGACTTTCCAAAGTTGTGGTTGTGCTCTGTTGTTACAAGGAGAATTTAAGGATTGTGATTAAGGATTGCCAGTGTTGCACTGACTAACTCAAACTTATTTGTAATTAAGAAAAAAATCAAACAGGTAAAGATTGTTCCAGGATTTATGAAGGATTGATGAGGTTTTAGAACTTGTGAGAACATTACAGCCAGTTTGCTTACTCCAACTGCCATTTCAAGACAGATTTAGAGGATTGTTTTTATGCAATTTGTTTATGTCATAGCGATTGTGAGTTTTCATTGTGAGGTTGCTTATAATTTTAGAGAGCCCATAAAGTGATATCATTAAAAATTTTTACAAAAGAATGGCTAACAGCCTCATATTATGTAATTTTGTCGCTTCTTCAATGTAAGAAATTGGAACTTTAAATCTTTCAGTATGTATGGAAATTTTTACAACAAATCTTTGCTCTCAGAATGAGCTTTAATATTTGGGGAGTAGCTGTTACACTACTCCAAAAAAGAATATTTGTGACTAATTTTAAGCTTCTAAGGATGTGTTAATTGGCTAAGTACCTCACCTTACCAGAGGACTTAGGTCGTTCTTTGTTATCCACATTGGAGATAAAGCTTCAGTTGTGTTAATACAGAATTGTAGGCTAGAGTCATGGAAGTATTTTTAAAAAAGAAACCTGGTAAAACATATCTTATTCAAAGCAAGAGTTAATTGTTATTACAATATACTGATATTTGGCCTATTACATATACAAGATTTTCAGACAAAATTGTTAATTTTACTCTTTACATGCTTTTGTACTTCCTGTATATTTGTACATACAACCTATAAGAAATGCGCTTACTGTATTTATAGGTGGTTCATCACTTGTTTATTCTCTTGAGATTCCCCTGCTTCCACACAGACTATTAAATTACGTGCTGTAGCCACTGTTTTTAAAATGTTAAAAAATCAAGCTTTCAATTCACATGCTGATAGCCAATATGTGGCTTGTGGTTTACACTCGATTTCAATTACTTAATGCTTTACTAGAGACAAGTTTTCTACATGAAATCAGTGAGGGATGATTTCAGTGTGAATTGTCTGACAACTCACTGTCCTTTCAGTGCTCTGGCTCACATAACTAAACAAAACCATAGACCCAGTTCTTTGAAAATGGTAATGGAGTTGATATGATAAGAGGAAGACTCCATTTGCTTACTTTCAATTCCCAGCCTCACCCTGCCAGCTCAGGGATTTCTAGTACAACTGAATCTGGACAATATTTACAGAATTTGGCATTTCTAATTAATGCTTATGTTTAGGTAAATAAAGTTTGTGAGGTGCTAGAGAGATGGCTTAGTGGTTAAGAACACTAAGTACTGTTCCTTAATAGGACATTTAAGAACTCAAACTGGATTGCCTGGACCCCTTAAGGAGGGAGGACAATGATACTAGACAGTTTATATCATAATAAATAAAAAGGGGGAGTTATCCCTGTATGCTATACAATTATTTAATAATGCTCCTTTTATTTCAATTTTAAAATTTGGATGCCAAGGAACTCTGAGTGTTTATGGCACCCTACAACTAGGCATACTTCTGCCTAGGTAAAATAGAAAGATTCACGTATTGGCATGATCCTGTTCAGGTATTTTATATGGGGAAGAGGGAATCTTTGTGTTTTTTCTACAGGATGCTACAAGAGTGTGCCAGCTGCCAGAGGTGGTTGGTGAGACTTGCTGATCCTGGTTGCATGAAGATTCAGCTTTTGTGTTTCGGGTCCCTGGAGTCATTCCTCTGCCCTGAAAGGAAGATGGAAGATCCCCCCTCATCTTTTTTCAACCAGTGCATGTGTTCCGTCCCACTGTGGCCTACGCTCAGACCCTCTGTGCACTGCTGCTTTCTGGAGAAGACTGGACTCCGTTACCCTTGCCCCCCTCATTCCCATGGTGACTCTTGCTGCCTTAACTGGTGTTGTCATTTTGCAGTCTATAGCTTCACAGGAATGCCACCTACGTGAAGCTGCTGTGGACTGGGGAAATCTGCCCTGGTTATGCAGATCTCAGACATGGTTCCATTGGCTGCTGGTTGTTCCAGAAAAGAATGGCTGATCCTGAACTGTCCTGGGAAAGACCTTGTTATTTTCGCTGCTATTGTAGCAGCCAATTACTGCTGCAGCCATTGTGTCTGCAGTGTCTGGAGTTACCCTCCCCCCATTCTATTGTTAGGCAAGCACAGTGGGTGAACTTTCTGGAGTAGTTGCTACCAATTGGGAATTCTAAATTTTATTATAGGAGCGGCTTGACTACGGCCCTTGGTGGTAGCATCTGAGGAGAACCAGATAAGGTGCCCACTATCGGGAGTGGCTCTCTCTGGTGCAGCCCTATGCTGTGGATTAGTGTTCATGCTATGGATGGTTTGCAAACTCAGATCTCAACAGAAACGTGAGAAGGTTGTTTCCAGTCAAGCACTTGTGGCCATTGAACAAGGGGCCTCCCCTAAAATTTGGTTATCTATTCCCAAATATTTGTCGACATCTCAGTTCTCTGCTTTTGCACTCCATGGATCTGTGGATCCATTGCACTGGGATGAGAGAGACTCAATGATTCTTTGATCAGCCCTTCTACATCGCTGAGGTTTCCTCATTGCACGCGATAGCGTGATCATGATTTCCCCACTAACTCATTTTCTGGCTGGCCTCTTTTACAGAGTTTTCCCGAGGTCGTTTAACAGTTACTGTCACACAGCACTGCGGTATCCAGAGACGGGCAACTTTCCTCATGCACAGAGCAATCTAAGACACGGGGCCCGGTGGCGATAGTGTTACCCTATGACTGATAAGGCTGTGACATAGAGGAATGACCTAAGACAGGAACCACAGCAGATGGACGTAACTGCAGGGACGTAGACCAGCCTCATACTAGTAAAACAAAAAGGGGGATATGTGGAAAGCCACAATAATATTTGCCACCACAAGATGGCGCTGGCTTCCACTGCGCCCCACGTGGAAAGCCAGGATAGCATTTGCCATTGCAAGATGGCACTGGCTGCCGCCGCGCCAGGCCGACTTCCTTTCAGAAAGTTAGCTGTGTGCGCATGTGCAAGAGTGTCTTCATGCCAGCTCTTTGCCCACCCTGGGGCGTGCCTATGAGATCATTTGTAAGCAACCAATCAGGTGTGGATGCACCACGCTAGGGTGTATATAAGCCGCGCCATGCTGGGGCCCCGCGCCCCCTCTTTAAGATACAATAAACGCTTTGCTGCAGAAGGATTCGTGTGTCCATGTGTGCATACTTGCTGGCGAGACGATAGAGCGGGACAGTATGTCACAGGAATAGATCTGGGAATAAAATTATTATCTAAAAGAATCTCCTCTGTTCCATGTTCCTAGATTTTTTTCTACCCATGCCAAGCCCCTGACTAACTTTCTCCATTCAGAGCATGTAACCACTAATGAAGCAGAGAGAAGTCTGCAGCTTTAGAGAGATGTCATATGTAAAGTTTTCCACTGTGTCACAGAGGACATACCTGGAAAAGGCACTCTCAAAACTGGTCAATGTAAGGAAAGCTGTTTAGAGGGAGGCCATGGCACTTCTCAGAGACATCATCATTTGGCCTCCCTGAAAAATCTCTTGTAACCTGGAGAGCCCTAGCTTTTCTGTGATGTCACAGTGTTGTTATGACTGTAACTGCCTCTCAGATATTCCTTCATTACCTCTCCGGTTTACTAATTGGCCTCTAATTCAGAGTAAACATCAATTTGGGAGGGAGAACAAAGAGGATGAAAAGATCAGATATGGGGAGCGGGAAGGAAGCTGGCCTTCTGTCTTGGTATAAAAAAAGGAAGAAATACATTGTCCTTGGTACAGGTCAGTGAGTAATTGGTAGGGATTTAGTGGGATTGCTAAAGAGATAGCCTTGATATGAGCTTCCTATCTATGGGAATCAGGAGCTGGGAGCCTCTCAGGAGCATCTGGACTTCTCTGTTCTTATGGATCCTAAGGAAAAAGGGAGAGACAGGTATTGTGTCCCTGGCTCAGAGTAAACTCCTCCATGTTTTGGATACCTATAGTGCAGTCTGAGAAGCAGCAGTGCTATTATTTCCACTGACTACCATTTACTATTCTGAGTCAATAGGTGTGATTAGCTGTAAGTTTTTTCTTCTTTTATTTCTTTCTTTTTTTATGTTTTAGCAATTTTATTGCTTTTTTAACTTGATGTTTTTATATTTACATTTAATGTTATTTCGTTTCCCATTCTCCTGCCCATAGATTCCTACCTATATCCTTCCCCTTATTCTCTAACCCCCTGACTGTGCCATCACATTCCCTTGAACTTAGAGACAAACCTAGAGAGGACCAATAGCTTCTGCTTCCATTTGTGATGAAAAAGGTCATCCTCTGCCACATGCAGTTTGAGCCATAGCTCTGTCTATGTACATTCATTAAATATTGGTCTAGTAGCAGAAAGCTCTGATTCATTGACATTGTTGATCTTATGGGATTGTAAGCTCCTTCAGCTCTTGTAATCCTTTCTCAAAATCTGCCAACAAGAGGTCTGTTTCACTTCACTGGTTCACCACTAGCATTCACTTCTGTAGTTGATATGATCTACCTGTGTCTCTCAGGAAATATCTATGTCCAGTTGCTGGCAGAATGCACTTTTTAGCTACATCAATCTTATCTACTTTTGGTGGCTGATGTATATATATACTTTTGGTGGCTCCTACACCTATGTGGTTAGGTGGAATTGTAACATGGATTCTGAACAACTAGGTCAAGAGTGTACAGTTCAGAAATGACAATGCCAAATAAACACCCTCCTGTTCTTATGAACCTATTGAAGTTGAGGTTTCACTGATCCTCAAGCCTTTCTTCTTTCTGCCCATCCTCCGCTATCTTATGTTTGGCCTTCAGAGAGAATCATGGTAAAACATACGACCCTCAAGTCTATCAATGGGAACACAGGAAGGTAGATAGTGTAGTACTGATATCAAATAGGACTACACAGCTGAATGCCATAATCATTTTGTCTTTTGCTTTGCTGAAAATGGAATTGGAAACAGAATTTTTGAGTACACATACAGGAATATTAATAAAAACTCTTATCAAGGAATGTACACTGAGAAAGTGAAATACAATATTCATTCAATTGAGGGTCTGTAGGGAAAAGACTGGCCTTTAGGAAACAGGGAAAACCTACAAAATTGAACTTTAATTCTCTAAATGTACCTGGGAATAAAATTAACATCCAGAAGAATCTCCTACACGCCATGTTACAAGATCTTTTCTGCCCATGCCAAGCCTCTGACTAACTTTTTCCATTCAGAGCGTGTAACCACTAATAAAGCAAAGAGAAGTCTCTAGCTTTACAGTGATGGAGTACATAAAGGTTTCCACTGAATCAAAGGATACATATGAGGAATGTGCACCCTCAAATCTGGTCAATGTAAGGAAAGCTGTTCAGCAGGTAGGCTATGGCAGTTCTCAGTGACATCATCATTAGGCCCTCCATGAAAAAACTCTCGTACCTGGAGAGCCCTAGCTTCTTCTGTGATGTCAAGTGTTGGTGTGACATCAACTGCCTCTCATATATTCCTTCAGTACCTCTAGGGTTTATGAATTGGCCTCTAATGCATTGTAAACAGCCATTTGGGAGGGAGAACAAAGAGGATGAAGTGATCAGACATGGGGAGTAGGAAGCTGGACTTCTGTCTTGGTATAAAAAAAAGGAAGAAATATGTTGTCAATGGGAAAGTTCCTTGAGTCTTGGGTAGGGATTGAGTAGGTTCACTGAAGAGACAGCCTTGATCTGAGCCTTCCACATATGGAATCAGGAGCTGCGATTCTCTCAAAAACATCTGGACTTCCTGCTTGTTATTTTTCTTGGAAGTCAGTTAGTTTATATAATTCATTTCTTTATTCCAAAAGCCAGGTGTTGGGAAGGGCACTATAGTTTTTCCTGAGAGCTCATAGCTTTTATCCTTTTTCCAAGAAGGAAAAGAACCTAAGAAAGAAAAGTAATTGTGTCCTCAGTTCAGAGTAAATTCCTCCATGCATTGGATTCTAATAATGCAGTTCTTGTGTGGCACTGATATCTGGGAGGGAGAAGTGATTATAGATGAGACTTCATTATATCAGTCTTTCCACTAGTATTACTCTGACTACTGTTCCCTGACAGTGACCCCTTAAAATTCTGAGTCAATAGATGTGATTAGCTGGTAAATTTCTTTTATTTATTTCTTTCATTTTTTAATTTTTTAATAAATTTTATTTCTTTTTTAATTTGATATTTCTAAATTTACATTTAAAATATTATTTCCTTTCCCAGTTTCCTGACTTTAAGATCCATTCCAGTCCCCTTGCCCTTCTCCTATAAACCCCCTTACTGACCCTGGACATTCACGTGAACTGGGAGACAAACCTAGGCAGGACCAAGGGTTTTCCTTCAATTGTTGCCCAACAAGGTCATCCTCTGCATCATATGCAGTTATTGCCATAGATCTGTTCATGTACAGTCTTTGAATATTGGTCTACCAGAAAGCTCTGTTTCATTGGCATTGTTGTTCTTATGGGGTTGAAAGCACCTTCACCTCTTCTAATCCTTTCTCCAAATCTAACAACAAGAAGCCAGTTTTCAGTTCACTGGTTTGCCACTAGGGTTCAAGTTGTGATTTGCCCTGAAGTTATCTGTGTTTGATGCTAATTCCACTGCCCCAAGGTCAGCTGCATAGTCCTGTACTCAGAACTCAGGTTACTTCACCAGAACTACCTCCCCATTGAATTTGTAAAGTATATGTGAGTGGCAGGAACAGGATAGGAGGAGGGTTATCATTTGAGGAGAAGGAAGAATGGGCGAGAGATGTTTAAGGAAGGGGAAGAGACTAGAGGAAAAAAGAGAGGAAGGAAGATGACAGAGTGAGAAGCCATGGTAGGTGAATTTAAGATTCTGTTCTGTGTATTTACATGTTGTTATTAATGTTTCTAAGGGATGGATGGTACCCAGGTTTGTATGTTTAAGAGGGAAATTATATCTAATGAAGTGGATTAAAGATTACTGTATTGTCTGTTTTTTATGTGAGGATGTGATTATAGGAAAGTGTGTGTCGTCAGGAAACACTCGCAGCAGAGGAGTGGGAAGGTGTTTCTGCCAAAATATCTCGCACAGAATTTCAGACACATCGATGAAAGCATTAGCAGGGTAAAAGAAAATTTTACTTTTTTATTTTTATATTTTTACAAGAAAACATTCACTTCTGTATATAATATGTTCTAGCTGTGTCTCTCAGGAAATATCTATATCTGGTTCCTGGCAGAATGCACTTCTCAGCTTCATCAATCTTATTCTGTTTTGGTGGAGATATATATATATATATATATATATATATATATATATATATACACATATATATATATATACACACACACACACACACACACATATATATATATATATATATATATATATATATATATATATATATATATATATATATATATACATACATATACTTTTGGTGCTTCCTACATCTATTAGGTTAGGTGGAAAGTTAACATGGATTCTGTGTAAGTAAGTCAAGAATGTAGAATTTACAAATGACAATGTCAAATAGACTCCCTCCTGTACTTATGAAGATTTTGAAATTGAGATTTCACTGTTCCTCAGGCCTTTCTTCTCCCTGCACATCCTCCTGTTTCTTATATTTGGCCTTAGAAAGAATCATGGTAATACATCTAAAACCTTCAAGTCTGACCATGGGAACACAGGAGGGTAGATAGTGTAGTACAGATATCAAATGTATCTAGAGATCTGAAATGTATAGTCCATGTGGTCCTTTGCTTTATTGATGACTGGTAATCTTTGGATAAAATAAGGATTAGGAGTTTATCATTAGAAGTAGGTACACAGAATTTACACTGTTATACTCACTCTATAGCTGGGCCCATTTCATTGCTAAAATCATTGCGGAAAATGGAATAGGAAAACAGAATTTTTGAGTACACATTCAGGAATATTTATAAAGTCCCCTATCAAGGAATGTGCAATAAGAAAGTTAAATACAATATTCATTCACCTAAAGGTCTGTAGGGAATATACTGGCCTTTACAAAACAGAGAAAATCTAGAAAATTGAACTTTATGTCACAGGAATGGACCTAGGAATAAAAATATTATCCAGAACAATCACCTCCACTCCAAGTTCCCAGACCATTTCTACCCATGCCAGGACCCTGACTAACTTTCTCCGTTCAGAGCATGTAACCAATAATGAAGCAGAGAGAAGTCTCTAGCTTTAGAGAGATGGAGTACGTAAAGGTTTCCACTGTGTCACAGGAGACATACCTGGAAAAGGAACTCTCGAAACTGGTCAATGTAAGGAAAGCTGTTTAGAGGGAGGCCATGGCAGTTTTCAGTTACATCATCATTAGTCCCTCCATGAAAAATCTCTTGTATCCTGGAGAGCCCTAGCTTCTTCTGTGAGGTAACAAGTGTTGTCGTGTCTGCAAAAGCCTCTCCGATATTCCTTCAGTACCTATAGGGTTTACTAATTGGCCTCTAGTTCAGAGTAAACATCAATTTGGGAGTGAGATCGAAAAGGATGAAAAGCTCAGAGATGGGGAGAAAGAAGATGGCCTTCTGTCTTGGTATAAAAAGGAAGAAATAGGTCGACCCAGAGAAATCTCAATGAGTCCTTGGTAGGTGTGGAATAGGTACATTGAAGACATAGAATTAATCTGAGCCTTCCACACATGGGATCAGGAGCTCGGAGCCTGTCAGAAGCATCTGGACTTCCCTGCTTCTAGTGTTTCCTGTAAGTCAAGTAGTTTATATCATTATTATCTTTATCCCAATAGCCAGGTGTTGTGAAGGGCACTGTTCTTCTCCTTAGAGCTCATGGCTTTTATTTTTTTGCCAAGAAGAAAAAGGTCCTAACAAGAAGTGAAAGACAAGTATTGTGTCCTCAGCTCAGAGTAAATTCCTCCATGCTTTGGATACCTATAGTGCAGTTTGTGCCTGATACTGGTATTTGGGAGAGAGACGTGTTTCTAGTTCATCATATCAGTCTTTCCACTAGTATTACTCTGACTCCCATTGCCTGATAGTGACCCTTTAGATTTCTCAGTCAATGTGTGTGTTTAGATGGCAGTTTTCTTATCTTTAACTTATTTAATTTTTTATTATTTTTTGCAATTTTTTTGCATTTTTAAATTGATTTTTCCATATTTACATTTCAAATATTTTTGATTTTCCCAGTTTCCTGTCCATAAGATCCCTAAACGGTCCCCCTACCAATCTTATATAATCCCCCTTACTGCCCTTTGACATTTCCTTGAATTGGAAATAAAACCTAGTTTAGATAAGGGCATCTCATTCCACTGTTGCCCAACAAGGCCAATCTCTGCTACAGATGCATTTGGAGCCATAGGTCTTTCCATGTACAATCTTTCAATATTCATTTAGTACCGGAAAACTCTGGTTCGTTGGCATTGTTTTTCTTATCAGATTAAAAGTTCCTTCAGCTCTTGTTATCCTTCCCCAAAATCTACCAACAAGAGATCTGTTTTCAGTTCACTGGTTTGCCACTACCATTCACTTCTGTATTTGATATGCTCTAGCTGTGTCTCTCAGGAAAGACCTATATCCGTTTCTTCTAATCATGCAATTCTAAGATTCATCAATCTTATCTAGTTGTGGTGGCTGATATATCTATCTATATCTATATCTATCTTTCATATATATATATATATATATATATATATATATATATATATATATATATATGACATATAGCTATGAGCTTAGATGGAATTTTAACATGGATTCTGGGAAACAAGGTCAAGAAAGAATCCACAAATGACAATGCCAAATAGACTCTCTCTTGTTCTTATGAACCTAATGATGCTGAGGTTTCACTGGACCTCAAGCCTTTCCTCCTCCTGCACATCCTCCTGAATCATATTATGTTTGGCCTGAAGAAAGAATCATGGTAAAACATTGAAAACCCTCAAGTTTCTTCCTTGGAACACAATAAGGTAGATAATGCAGAACTGATATCAAATGGGACTAGAGAACCATTGAATTCCATAGTCCATGTTGTCCTTTGCTTTGCTGATGTCTGGTAATTTTGGGATAAAATAAGGATTGGGGAGTTTGTCATTTCAAGTAGGTACACAGCATTTACATTGTTATACTTATTGTATAGCGGGGCCACATTTGTTGCCAAAATCATTGCAGAAAATGGAAATGGAAAACAGAATTTTTGAGTACACATTCAGCAATATTTATAAAGTCCCATATTGAGGAATGCACAATAAAAAAGTAAAATAAAATATTCATTCAATTGAAGGTCTATAGGAAAATACTGGCCTTTGGGAAACAGAAAAAAATCTACGAAATTGAACTGTATTTCATGAGTGTACCTGGGAATAAAATTATTATCCAGAAGAATCTCCTCCACTCTATGTTACAAGATCTTTTCTACCCATTCCAAGTCCTTCACTAACTTTTTCCATGTAACCACTAATAAGGCAGAGAGAAATCCCTAGCTTTAGAGAGATGTAGCATGTAAAGGTTTCCACTGTGTCACAAGAGTCTCCTGGAAAGGGCACCCTCAAATCTGGTCAATGTAAGGAAATCTGTTCAGCAGGTAGGACATGGCATTTCTCAGTGACATCATCATTACACCTTCCATGAAAAATCTCTTGTAACCTGGAGAGCCCTAGCTTCTTCTGTGATGTCACATGTGTTGTCTTGACGGCAACTGCCTCTCAGATATTCCTTCCATATATCTAGGCTTTACTAATTGGCCTCTAATTCAGAGTAAAGAGCCATTTGGGAGGGAGAACAAACAGGATGAAGAGATCAGAGATGGGGAGAAGGAAGCTGGTCTTCTGTCTAGGCATAAAAGAAAAGAAGAAATATGTGGATGTTGGGAAATCACCCTGGGAAGATGGCTTTAGTTATTTTGTTCTATGGGTTAACCAACCTCATGAAGAAGTTGCTGAACATCCTAAAGTCCTTTGGACAGATGCTCAAGTTTCTAGATACCCCTTTTTAGATTTCGATGGTCCTGGGGATTGTATGGCTGATAGTAAATGTTTCTCAGGAAGAGTGCTAGAGCCAGATTGATTTTTAGATGCTTTAGTGTCCCACGCGCGACCTCACCAGCAAGAAAACACGCGGGGACATATGAATCCTTGCGGCAGCCAAACTTTTATTAAATCTTAAGGGGAGCCCCACACGCCGGCATGGTGTGGTTTATATACACCCAAGCACGGCGCATCCTAACCTGATTGGTCGCTTACCCATGATCTCAATAGGCATGCCCTGGAGTGGGCAAAGATCTGGCACGAAGGCTCTCTTGCACATGCGCACACAGTAAACTTCCTGAAAGGAAGTAGGCTGGCGCAGCGGAGGCCAGCGATATCTTGTCTAACTCAGCCTTCCACGTGGGGCGCAGTTGAAGCCAGTGCCATCTTGTGGTGGCAGCGGCACTCTACATCTCCCCCTTATTATTTATATTTTATAACAAATCATTTATTTTATAACAAATCATGACCACCCTATCGCGTGCAATGAGGAAACTTCAGCGATGTGGAAGGGCTGATCAAAGGATCATTGAGTCTCTCTCATCCCAGTGCAATGAGTCCACAGATCCATGGGGTGCAAGAGCAGAGAACTCAGATACCGACTAATTCATGAGCATAGATAACCAAATTCCAGGGGAGGCCCCTAGTACAATGGACACAAGTGATATGGCTTGAGTGATAACGGCCTTGTCACGTTTCTGTTGATATCTGAGTTTGCAAACCAACCATGGTATGAACACTAATCCACAGCATAAGGCTGCACCAACAGAGCCACTCCCGATAAGTAGCGGGCACCTCATCTGGTTCACCTCAGCTGTTACCACCAAGGGCCGTAGTCAAGCCGCTCCTATAATAGAATTTAGAATTCCCAATTGTTAGTAACTACTCCAGAAAGTTTACCCACTGTGCTTGCCTAACAATAGATTGGGGGAGGATAACTCCAGACACTGCAGACACAATGTCTGCAGCAGTAATGGCTGCTACAATAGCAGCGAAAGTGTCAAGGTCTTTTCCAGGACAGTTCAGGATCAGTCATTTTTCTCTGGAACAACCAGCAGACAATGGAACCATTTCTGAGATCTGTACAACCAGGGCAGAGTTCCCCAGTCCACAGCAGATTCAGGCAGGTGGCATTCCTGTGAAGCTACAGTCTGTAAAATGACCAGTTAAGGCAGCAAGAGTCACCAGGGAATGAAGGGGGCAGCAATGGCTAGAGTCCAGTCTTCTCCAGCCAGCAGCAGTGCACAGAGGGTCAGAGAGCGGGCCATAGTGGAACGGGACACACGCAGCGGTAACGCTGACTGCAGCAATGCCAAAATCTCTATGATGACAAAAGGTGAAGGTGAATCTTCTATCTTCCTCTCAGGGCAGAGGGATGACTCCAGGGACCCGAACCACGAGAGCTGAATCTTTATGTAACCAGGATCAGCAAGTCTCAGCAACCACTCAGGCAGCTGGCACACTCTTGTAGCATCCTGTAGAAAAAACACAAACATTCCCTCTTCCCCATATAAAATATCTGGACAGGATCATGTCAATAAGTGGATCTCTCTATTTCACCTAGGCAGAAGTATGTCTAGTTGAGGGGGGCCATAAACTTTGGCATCCAAATTTTAAAATTGAAATAAAAGGAGCATTATTTAGCATACAGGGATAACTCCCCCTTTTTATTTAAAAGATATAGTAAAGATATTATTTATTAAGGTAAGTCCTCAAGGGTTAAATTGAGGACACTGAGCACTTGTATTTATAAATTGACTTGCATACCAAATTATTGTCTCCAGCATTATTGTTTTGGATATATAAAGAATGAGATTTTTTGACTAATTGTTCCTATGTAAGGCCTATAATCTGTCTGGTATCCTGTCCTCCCTTGCTAAAGAGCCCAGGCAATCCAGTTTGAGTTCTTAAATGGTCTATTAAGGAACAGTATTAGTGCTCTTAACCACTAAGCCATTTCTCTAGCACCTCACAAACTTTATTTACCTAAACATAAGCATTGATTAGAAATGCCAAATCCTGTAAATATTGTCCAGATTCAGTCATACTAGAAATCCCTGAGCTGGCAGGGTGAGCCTGGGAGTTGAAAGCAAGCAAATGGAGTCTTCCTCTTTTTATATCAACTCCATTACCATTTTTAAAGAGCTTGGTCTATGGTTTTGTTTAGTTGTCTGAGCTAGAGCACTGAAAGGACAGTGAGTTGTCAGACAATTTACACTGAAATCACTCACTGATTTTAAGTAGAAAACCTGTCTCTAATATAGCATTAAGTAATTGAAATCAATTGTAAACCACAAGCCACACATTGGCTATCAGTATGTGAATTGAAAGCTTGATTTAAAAACAGTGGCTAAATCACGGAATTTAATAATGTACCGAAGCAACAGAAACTCAAGAGAATAAACAAGTGACACAATCATATATGTAGCCTTTTCATTAGATGAACCACCTATAAATACAGTAAGCGCATTTCCTATGGGTTGTATGCACAAATATACAGGAAGTACAAAAGCATGGAAATAGTAAAATTATCAATTTTGCCTGAAAAATTTATATATGTAATAGGCCAAATATCAGTATTTTGTAATAACCAATTAACTGTTGTTTGGAATAAGATATGTTTTACCAGGTTAATTTTTAAAATACTTCCACGACTCTAGTCTATAATTCTGTATTAACACAGCTGAAGCTTTATCTCCAATGTGCATAACAAAGACCCAAGTCCTCTGGTAGGGTGAGATACTCAGCCAATTAACATATCCTTAGAAGCTTGAAATTAGTTTGAAATATCCTTTTCTGGAGTAGTGCAACAGCTACTCACAAATTGTTAAAGCTCACTTTGAGAGCAAAGGTTTGTAGTAAAAATTTCCATATACACTGAAAGTTTTAAGTTCTAAACTTTTACATTGAAGAAGCAACAAAATTACATAATACAAGGCTCTTAGCCATTTCTTTTTTTTGTGAACTGATGATTTAATCAATAGTTATTTATTGAGCACCTTCTGAATGCCAGATACTATCATAAGCAACAGGGAAACAGAAATCAGGGCAGCTAAATTCTCTGAATCTCATGAGTACATTATTATATTTCTATTCGTGAAGTTTTTAAGAAAGCATGTTATATACTATTACATGTAGTGTACTTATACATAACAGTCTATATACTATAATAACATGTATATATGACAATATATACATCATTTTGGTTATTTAAACTATATAGATACCATTTTACTAGTATACACACACATTCATACACACACACACACACACACACACACACACACACACACACACACACAGGTTTTGCTTTTTAGAGACCAGGGTCTCATGTACCCAAGAGAGGTTACCTGTGTGGCTGTTATGACAGATCTGGAAAATGCAATAGAATTACCAGCTGAAAAGAATGAGACAGTTATCGGTGACAGGGAGCAAACTTTCAAGGTGCATTTTGTAAGCAATATACAAATAGCCTTGACCTGACTATAGCAGAATATAGCCTTCAAGGTTTTTCTTTTGAGGCTGGGTCTTGATCCCTGGCCGTCCAGAACCCACTATGTAGACCAGGCTGACCTTGAACTCAGAGACCCACCTGTCTCTGCCTCCCAAGCACCAGAATTAAAGGTATGTGCCATCATGACCAGCATCTTGACCTCTTTTTTTTTAAATTTAGAGAATACTTTATTAGTTTTTGTAATCAAACCCACGTAGATAAGACCTTACATATTTAATACAGTGTGTTACCCCTGTACAAATGGAAAAAACTTAAGTTCAACATTTCTAGACCAATATGGCTGTTAATTTCTGTACAGTGCCAACTCAACACAGTAAACGGGGATACTTTTTTCCAAAGTTGACAGCACAGCTTAAGTTTCAAAAAATTCAAATTATATATCTGTATATATATATATATATATATTTATATATATTTATATATTTATATTTATATAAAAAGACCAATAATAGCAGTGTGTTATGCATCAACAGCAGCAACAGCTTTTCCAGGTTCTGCAGTCATCTGAACAAAACTGTAGAGATATCCAGCACACTCCATTAAGAAAAAAAAAAAAAGTAAAGAAACAAAACCCGAGAAAACAGCACAGTTCTGTTACTCTTGTGGTACCTGGCACCATTTTTTTTAAATTAGCTTCTCAATCATCATCTGGAAAGAAAACATTCTGAGCAACATCATTAAAAACAGTTCTGATAAAGCACTGTCACTACTACGTATCATAAAGCAGGTACAAGCTATTTTACATCCACAGAGGTATGATACAGTACTGTCCTACATCTATAATACTAGAGGATACAATTTAAAAGGCATTATTTGAGACTTGATTCTACTTTTCCAGCAGAGGGCCCAAAGGATGGTGTGACACAGCTTTGTAAAGAAACATACTCTAGACAGGATTTCCTTTCACTAGTGGCACGGTTCTAAGGATTCATTCTCTCCATGAATGTCAGCTAAAACCGTTATTAAAAAATGAATTATCCCTAGAACAAAACCGTTTAACCACCGGATTCACATGAAGATGACCTGGTGGAGACAAGCTGGACCTCACCTTACCAACAAGCTATCAAATATGTTATGTTTAAACAGTGAGACCTCCAAGGAAGGAGATGCCAAGTAGTGCTTCAAAGCTTCGGACCACAATCCAACACAGCATCCTTTTCAACAGAAGCAGAAGCTCATCTGAATATGCTCAAGGATGCTGACATCAACATTTAATCATCTCCTCACTCATCCAGGAAGAAGGGGAGATCAGTTACTACTATACTTTATTGTGTTCAACCAAATCACCATGTTACAAAAATAGCAAGCTGCCATAATAAAAAATAAGGCTCCTCTATCCAGCACCAGATAGCATCACTTTACTTTCAAGCCTAGAAATTGCACACTTGTATATAAACCAACAGAAGATGAGGATTGAGAGTTCATCTTGGTGGATTTTTCCTTTGATGAATATGAAGTGTCCTTCCTTATCTTTTTTGATGACTTTTAATTGAAAATTGATTTTATTTGATATTAGAATGGCTACTCCAGCTTGCTTCTTCTGACCATTTGCTTGGAAAGTTGTTTTCCAGGCTTTCACTCTGAGGTAGTGTCTGTCTTTGTCTCTGAGGTGTTTCCTGTAGGCAGCAGAATGCAGGGTCCTCATTGTGTATCCAGTTTGTTAATCTATGTCTTTTTATTGGGGAGTTGAGGCCATTGATGTTGAGAGATATTAAGGAATAGTGATTACTGCTTCCTGTTATATTCATATTTGGATGTGAGTTTATGTTTGTGTGCTTTTCTTCTCTTTGTTTTGTTGCCAGACGATTAGTTTCTTGCTTCTTCTAGGGTATAGCTTGCCTCATTATGTTGGGCTTTACCCTTTATTATCCTTTGTAGTGCTGGATTTGTAGAAAGATATTGTGTAAATTTGGTTTTGTCATGGAATATCTTGGTTTCTCCATCTATGTTAATTGAGAGTTTTGCAGGATACAGTAACCTGGGCTGGCATTTGTGTTCTCTTAGGGTCTGTATGACATCAGTCCAGGATCTTCTGGCCTTCATAGTTTCTGGCGAAATGTCTGGTGTGATTCTGATAGGTCTGCCTTTATATGTTACTTGACCTTTTTCCCTTACTGCTTTTAATATTCTTTCTTTATCTTGTGCATTTGGTGTTTTGACAATTATGTGACAGGAGGTGTTTCTTTTCTGGTCCAATCTATTTGGAGTTCTGTAGGCTTCTTGTATGCCTATGGGTATCTCTTTTTTTAGGTTAGGGAAGTTTTCTTCTATGATTTTGTTGAAGATATTTACTGGTCCTTTGATCTGGGAGTCTTCACTCTCTTCTATACCTATTATCCTTAGGTTTGATCTTCTCATTGAGTCCTGGATTTCCTGTATGTTTTGGACCAGTAGCTTTTTCTGCTTTACATTATCTTTGACAGTTGAGTCAATGATTTCTATGGAATATTCTGCTCCCGAGATTCTCTCTTCCATCTCTTGTATTCTGTTGGTGAAGCTTGTATCTACAGCTCCTTGTCTTTTCTTTTGATTTTCTATGTCCAGGGTTGTTTCCATGTGTTCTTTCTTGATTGCTTCTATTTCCATTTTTTATTCCTTCAATTGTTTGATTGTGTTTTCCTGGAATTCTTTCAGGGATTTTTGCGATTCCTCTCTGTAGGCTTCTACTTGTTCTCTAAGGGAGTTCTTTATGTCTTTCTTGAAGTCCTCCAGCATCATGATCAAATATGATTTTGAAACTAGATCTTGCTTTTCTGGTGTGTTTGGATATTCCGTGTTTGCTTTGGTGGGAGAATTGGGCTCCGATGATGCCATGTATTCTTGGTCTCTGTTGCTTGGGTTCCTGCGCTTGCCTCTCGCCATCAGATTATCTCTAGTGTTACTTTGTTCTGCTATTTCTGACCGTGGATAGACTGTCCTATAAGCCTGTGTGTCAGGAGTGCTGTAGACCTGTTTTCCTGTTTTCTTTCAGCCAGTTATGGGGACAGAGTGTTCTGCTTTCGGGCGTGTAGTTTTTCCTCTCTACAGGTCTTCAGCTGTTCCTGTGGGCCTGTGTCTTGAGTTCACCAGGCAGGTTTCTTGCAGGGGAAAAGTTGGTCCTACCTGCGGTTCCAAGGCTCAAGTTTGCTCGTGGGGTGCTACCTAAGTCCTCTCCGCGGCGGCAGCAACCGGGAAGATCTGCGCCGCTATTTCCGGGAGCCTCCATGCACCAGGGTTCCAGATGGCGTTTGGTGTTTTCCTCTGGCATCTGGATGTGCACAGAGTGCAGTCTCTTCTGGTTTCCCAGGCGTGTCTGCCTCTCTGAAGGTTTAGCTCTCTCTCCCACGGGATTTGGGTGCAGAGAACTGTTTATCCGGTCTGTTTCCTTCAGGTTCCTGCGGTGTCTCAGGCAGGGGTCCTGCCGCTCCCGGGCCCTCCCCTACGGGAACCCAGAGGCCTTATACAGTTGCCTCTTGGGCCAGGGAGGTGGGCAGGGGTGGGCAGTGTTGGTGGTCTCCTCCGCTCTGCAGCCTCAGGAGTGCCCACCTGATCAGGCGGTGAGGTCTTCTTAGCCATTTCTAATGATATTACTTTATGGGCTCTCTAAAACTATAAGCAAGCTCACGGAATGAAAACTCAAAATCAATCCTCTAAATCTATCTTGAAATGGCAGTTGGAGTAAGTAAACTGGCTGTAATGTTCTCACAAGTTCCAAAACCTCATCAATTTTTCGTAAATCTTGTAACAATCTCTACTTGTTTGATTTTTTTCTTAATTAAAAATAAGTTTGAGTTAGTCAATGTAACACTGGCAATCCTAAATCACAATCCTTATATTCTCCTTGTAACAACAGAGCACAACCACAAGGTCACCTGAGTTCTGAGTCCATGACTAGGCAGCTGTCCTCGGGCCAGTGGAATTAGCATTAAAATACAGACATCTTCAGGGCAAACCACAACATTGGAAAGCATAACTCGACCTCCAACAAACTAGTACAAAGTTTGACTGTCAATTCCTATATGTGAACGCACGATGGTGTAGTCTCCAGTACCTCAAAAAAGAGACATTGTCCTAAATTCTTTTAGAAGCCTGGTTTCTAGAATAAGAATTCCATAAAAATATTACCTCAATTTAGACCTGTTTCCCTAGGTTGGCTCATGTCACATGTTATCTAGAATGACTCCATCCAGATTACCAGCTTTATGTCAACTTTCTGTTACCAATATTATACCTTTTTAACCATATCCAATACCTTGAAAGCCAATAGTCCATAACCAAGGCAAGTAGAGCATATTTATACATTTAAAACCAATGAGAAACAAAATTGAAGTGGCTACACCTATCTTTAATATTTAGACCAAACACCATTTTTACCCTTTTAGCTATGATTTTAAGAGAAGCACCTTGTCACCTGTTGAGTCAAGTAATAAGTCAGGGATTTTTCTAAGAGAAACAGCTATCAACTCTTGTATGAAGAAGCTGTTGGCGCTTTTAAGATCAGCTCGTGTAGACGCTTAGCTTCTGGGCAGCTTCTCCAGATGACCTATGTTCCTAGCTACAGGTGCAGGGCTCTAAAGGCCTGATTGAAACTGTTTTTTATTCATTTTTTTTCCTTTTTGAAACGAGTTAAAACCAAGTCAAGGTGTGCACGACCAGCAGGTAAAGTTTTTACTATTTTTTTCTTTTGAACATGAAACATAAAACTTTTAGACAACGAGAAACAAAAAACACAGACATACACTGACAGACATGGGGACATGCTGGTTCACAAGAGACAAACAATAGACAAAGAGGGGAAAAAGCCAGATGGTGTTCACGGAGACTATCCACTCGAGTGGAGTTGCTATAGGCGATGGATTGTCTTAATTCCTGGACTAGTCCACCAACGTGTTGAAACCCAATTCCTGTAAGATACTGAGATATATTATCTAAGCGGCACGACCGACATTGGCCAATGGTATGGAAGTGAAACACAGCCCTGAATATTTTTACTCACAACCCAATTATATTAACTCTATCAGGCTGTGCATGGGCACTGAGATGTCTTTTTGTTTGATTCTCCTGAATAAATTTTCAGGCGGTCTGCCTCTATCAAATCTAATCAGTATGACTCTGTAAAGCTGTCGCGTCAGCGCCCGGACGCTGCGGCGTCCCCAGAGCCGGCGCGGGAGCTTAATTACACCTTTCATAAGCACTAAGACAAAGTTTTTCTCCCAAAATACTGTGTTCCTTTTACCTCCTCCCTTCTCACCCGGGGCGTTCTTTCCCCAATCTTTCACTTCCAATTTGGAAAGGTCTGGTGCTTGAGATCAATCAGTTCGTTGCAACTTATCACTACCCTCTGTTTCTGACCCTCTGTCACCTCGCCCTTCCCCCAACACTCTCCGCTTTGCTGTTATAGCTGGGCAGTTCCCACGCGGCCTTTGACGCCCTTTGGTGGTAACTAGAAACTCAAAGGTCAATAGAAACAACTAGAGGGTTGCCAGAGCAACCATAGCGGCACCTGCCGTGTCCGGCAGGGGACTGAGCTGGAGCAGATCAAGGCTAAACATAGTCTCTCAGATTTTTAACCTGCATTCCACAGCTTCTGGATTTCTTCCGTGAAAAGGAGGCTTCCTCTTGGCACCGGCGATGATGTAGCTTTTTGTGTCCCAGGTTCTCAGCACCAAATGTCCCGCACGCGACTTTTCGCCGGCAAGGAGCACGCAGACATTTAGAAATCCTTACTGTGACCACTTTATTAATCTTAGAAGAGGAAAAGCCACGCCGCGCTAACATGGCGCGCTCATAAAACCTTAGTGCGGTGCACCCACACCTGATTGGTTGTTACCCATGATCTCATAAGGCACGCCCCGCAGTGGGCAAAGACCTGGCATGAAGGCACTCTTGTACATGCACACAGTTAACTTCCTGAAGGGGGCCGGCTGGCACGGCGAAGGCTGGCACCATGTTACAATGGTGGAGTCTATCCTGGCCTACCACGTGGGCACAGTGGAAGACAGCACCATCAAGTGGTGGCGAATGTTATTGCAGCCCTCTACACAAAGTGAATTGCTGTTACTTGGCAAATAAGCTTAATTTTCAGTGGTTCTAGACCGTAAATAGCATACTTTTCTATATGGACAAAACATGGGTTTCCTTTCCCAGTCTGTATTGAACATTCTTTCGCTAATCGTGTTCATTCCAAGTGGGAAAGGATTGTAGGAAGTTGACTTTGAAGATAAACACACAGCTAGTGTTTTGCAAAGTGAATTGCTGTTACCTGGCCAATAAGCTTAATTTTAAGGGGTTCTAGCAGGTAAAAAGCATACTTTTCTATATAGACAAAACATGCCTTTCACAGACTGAATCACACATTCTTAGGCGAATTCTGTTCCATCCAAGTGGGAAAAGCTTGTAGGAACTTGACTTTGAAGATAAACACACAGCAAGTGATTTGCAAAGTGAATGCCTTTACTTGGCCAATAAGCTTAGTTTTAAGTGGTTCTAGAGGGTAAAAAGCAGACTTTTCAATATAGACAAAACGTGGATTTCCCAGTCTGAATCGAACAGTCTTAAGCGAATTCTGTTCGATCTAAGTGGGAAAAGTTTTTAGGAACTTGACTTTGAAGATAAACACAAAGCTAGTGATTTGCAAAGTGAATGGCTGTTACTTGGTGAATAAGCTTAGTTTTAAGTGGTTCTAGAGGGTAAAAAGCACACTTTTCAATATAGACAAAACATGGGTTTCCCAGTCTGAATCGAACATTCTTTGGAGAATTCTGTTGGTTCCAGCAGGAGAAGCTTGTAGGAACTTGACTTTGAAGATAAACACACAGCTAGTATTTTGCAAAGTAAATTGCTGTTACTTGGCCAATGAACTTAGTTTTAAGTGGTTCTAGTCGGTAAAATGCATACTTTTCTATATAGACAAAACATGCATTTCCCAGGCTAAAGCACACATTCTTAGGCGAATGGTGTTCGTTCCAAGCGGGAAAAGATTGTAGGAAGTTGACTTTGAAGATAAAAACACAGCTAGTGTTTTACAAAGTGAATTGTTCCTATTTGGCGATTAAGCTTAGTTTTAAGTAGTTCTACATGGTAAAAAGCATACTTTTCTATATAGACTATAAAAGCTTTTACCAGTTTCAATCTCTCATTCTTTGGCGAATTCTGTTCGTTCCAAGCAGGAAAAGTTTGTAGGAAGGTGACTTTGAAGATAAACACACAGCTAGTGTTTTACAAAGTGAATGGCTGTTACTTGGTGAATAAGCTTAGTTATAAGTGGTTCTAGAGGGTAAAAAGCAGACTTTTCAATAAAGACAAAACTTGGGTTTTCTAGTCTGAATCGAACATTCTTTGGCGAATTCTGTTCGTTCTAAGCAGGAAAAGCTTGTAGGAACTGGACTTTGAAGATAAACACACTGCTAGTGTTTTTAAAGTGAATTGCTATTACTTTGCAAATAAGCTAAGTTTTAAATGGTCCTAGAGGGTAAAAAGCGAACTTTATATATAGACAAAACCTGCATTTCCCAGTCTGAATCACACATTCTTAGGCTTATTCTGTTCATTCCAAGGAGGAAATCTTGTAGGAAGTTGACTTTCAAGATAAAAACACAGCTAGTGTTTTGCAAAGTGAATTGCTGTTACTTAGCAAATAAGCTTAGTTTTAAGTAGTTCTGGATGGTAAAAAGCATACATTTCTATATAGACTGAAAAAGCTTTTCCCAGTCTCACTCTCTCATTCTTTGGCGAATTCTATTCGTTCCAAGAGGGAAAAGCTTGTAGGAAGTTGACTTTCAAGATAAACACACAGCTAGTGTTTTGCAAATTGAATGGTGTTACTTGGCCAATGAGCTTAGTTTTAAGTGGATCTATAGGGTAAAAAGCAGACTTTACAATATAGACAAAACATGGGTTTCCCAGTCTGAATCGAATATTCTTTGGTGAATTCTGTTCATTCCTAGCAGGAAAAGCTTGTAGGAAGTTGACTTTGAAGATAAAAAAACAGCCTTTTTTTCGTTTTACAAAGTGAATTGTTCTTACTTGGCGATTAAGCTTAGTTTTAAGTAGTTCCAGATGGTAAAAAGCATACTTTTCTATATAGACTAAAAATCCCTTTCCCAGTCTCAATCTCTCATTCTTTGGTGAATTCTGTTCCTTCCATGGGGGAAAAGCTTGTAGGAACTTGACTTTGAGGCTGAACACAAAGCTAGTGATTGCAAAGTGAATGGCTGTTACTTGGCGAATAAGCTTAGTTTTAAGTGGTTCTAGAGGGCAAAAATCACACTTTTCAATATAGACACAACATGGTTTTCCCAGTCTGAATCGAACATTCTTTGGAGAATTCTGTTCATTCCAGCAGGAAAAGCTTGTAGGAAGTTGACTTTGAAGATAAACACACAGCTAGTGTTTTGCAAAGTGAATTGCTGTTACTTGGCCAATAAGCTTAGTTTTAAGTGGTTCTAGACGGTAAAAAGCAGACTTTTCTATATGGACCAAACATGGGTTTCCCAGTCTGAATCGAACGTTCTATGGAGAATTCTGTTCATTCCAGCCGGAAAAGCTTGTAGGAAGTTGACTTTGAAGATAAACACAGAGATAATGATCTGCAAAGAGAATTGCTCTTACTTGGCCAATAAGCTTAGTTTTAAGTGGTCCTAGACAGTAAAAAGCAGACTTTTCTATGTAGACAAAACTTGCATTACACAGTCTGAATCATACATTCTTAGGTGAATTCTGTTCTCTCCAAGGGGGAAAAGCTTAGACGAAGATGACTTTGAAGATGAACACACAGCTAGTGTTTTGCAAAATGAATTGCTGTTACTTGGCCAATAAGCTTAATTTTAAGTGGTTCTAGAGGGTAAAAAGCATACTTTTCTATATAGACAAAACATGCCTTTCGGAGTCTGACTCACACATTCTTAGGCGAATTCTGTTCCATCTAAGTGGAAAAAGCTTGTAGGTATTTGAGTTTGAAGATAAACCCAGAGCTAGTGATTTGCAAATTGAATGGTGTTACTTTGCGAATATGCTTAGTTTCAAGTGGCTCTAGAGGGTAAAAAGCAGACTTTTCAATATAGACATAACCTGGTTTTCCCAGTCTGAATCTTTCATTCTTTGGCGAAATCTGTTCATTAGAAGCGGGAAAAACACTTTGAAGTGTTTTTAAGTGTTTCTAGACGGTAAGAAGCATACCCTTCTATATGGACAAAACCTGTGTTACCCAGTCTGAATCACACATTCTTAGGCGAAATCTGTTCAGTCCAAGTGGGAAAAGCTTGTAAGAAAATGACGTTGAAGATTACACAGCTAGTGTTATGCAAAGTGAAATGCTGTTCCTTGGCCAATAAGCTTAATTTTAAGTGGTACTAGACGGTAAAAAGCATACTTCTCTATATAGATAAAACATGCATTTCCCAGTGTGAATTACACATTCTTAGGCGAATTCTGTTCATACCAAGCGGGAAAAGCTTTTCGGAAGTTGACTTTTAAGATAAACACACAGCTAGTGTTTTGCAAACTGAAATGCTGTTACTTGGCCAATAAGTTTAATTTTAAGTAGATCTAGACGGCAAGAAGCATACTCTTCTATATAGACAAAACATGCATTTCCCAGTGTGAATTGCACATTGTTAGGCAAATTCTGTTCATACCAAGCGGGAAATGGTTTTAGGAATTTGACTTGCAAGATAAACACACCTAGTGTGTTTGAATGGCTATTACTAAGCCAATAAGTTTAATTTTAAGTGGTTCTATACACTTCTATATGGACCAAACCTGCGTTTCCCAGTCTGAATCACACATTCTTAGGCGAAATCTGTTCAATCCAAGTGGGAAAGCTTGTAAAAATTGACATTGAAGATAACACAGCTAGTGTTATGCAAAGTGAAAGGAAGTTACTTGGCCAATAAGCTTAATTTTAAGTGGTCCTAGACGGTAAAAAGCATACTTTTGTATATAGACAAAACATGCATTTCCCAGTGTGAATTACACATTCTTAGGCGATTTCTGTTCCTAGCATGCGGGAAAAGCTTTTAGGAAGTTGCCTTTCAAGATAAACACACAAGTAGTGTTTTGCAAAGTGAAATGCTGTTATTTGGCCAAGAAGTTTAATTTTAAGTGTTCTAGACGGTAAGCAGCATACTCTTCTATATGGACAAAACCTGCGTTTCCCATTCTGAATCACACATTCTTAGGCGAAATCTTTTCGGTCCAGTGGGAAAAGCTTTTTAGAAGTTGATTTTTAAGATAAACACACAGCTAGTGCTTTGCAAAGTGAAGTGCTGTTACTTGGCCAATAAGATTAATTTTAAGTGTTTCTAGACGGTAAGAAGCATACACTTCTAAATGGACAAAACCTGTGTTACCCAGTCTGAATTATACATTCTTAGGCGAAATCTGTTCAGTCCAAGTGGGAAAGGCTAGTAAGAAATTGACTTTGAAGATAACACAGCTACTGTTATGCAAAGTGAAATGCTGTTACTTTGCCAAGAAGTTTAATTTTAAGTGATTCTAGACGGTAAAAAGCATACTTCTCTATATAGACAAAACATGCAATTCCCAGTCTGAATTACACATTCTTAGGCGAATTCTGTTCGTACCAAGCGGGAAAAGCTTTTTGGAAGTTGACTTTTAAGATAAACACACAGCTAGTGTTTTGCAAACTGAAATGCTGTTACTTGGCCAATAAGTTTAATTTTAAGTAGATCTAGACGGCAAGAAGCATACTGTTCTATATAGACAAAACATGCATTTCCCAGGGTAAATTACACATTGTTAGGCAAATTCTGTTCATACCAAGCGGGAAAAGCTTTTAGGAATTTGACTTGCAAGATAAACACAGCTAGTGTTTTGCAAATTGAATGGCTATTACTAAGCCAATAAGTTTAATTTTAAGTGGTTCTATACTCTTCTATATAGACAAAACATGCGTTTCCCAGTCTGAATCACACATTATTAGGCAAATTCTGTTCGGTCAAAGTGGGAAAAGCTAGTAACAAATTGACTTTGAACATAAACACAAGCTAGTAATTTGCAAAGTGAAATGCTATTACTTGGCCAATAACTTTAATTATAAGTGTTTCTAGACGGTAAGAAGCATACTCTTCTATATGGACAAAATCTGCATTTCCCAACCTGAATCACACATTCTTAGGCGAAATGTGTTCGGTCCAGTGGCAAAAGCATGTAAGAAGTTGACTTTCAAGATAAACACACAGCTAGTGTTATGAAAAGTGAAATGCTGTTACTTGGCCAATAAGTTTAATTTTAATGGGATCTAGACGGCAAGAAGCATACTCTTCTATATAGACAAAACATGCATTTCCCAGTCTGAATCACACATTCTTAGGCGAATTCTGTTCAGTCAAACTGGGAAAAGCTTGTAAGAAGTTGACATTGAACATAAACACACAGCTAGTAATTTGCAAATGAAATGCTGTTACTTGGCCAAGAAGTTTAATTTTAAGTGTTCTAGACGGTAAGGAGCATACTCTTCTATATGGACAAAACCTGCGTTTCCCATTCTGAATCACACATTCTTAGGTAAATGGTGTTCTTTCCAAGCGGGAAAAGTGTGTAGGAAGTTGACTTGAAGATAAAAACACAGCTAGTGTTTTACAAAGTGAATTGTTCTTACTTGGAGATTAAGGTTAGTTTAAAGTGGTTCTAGATGGTAAAAAGCAGACTTATTTATATAGACTGAAAAAGCTTTTCCCAGTCTCAATCTCTCATTCTGTGGTGATTTCTGTTCGTTCCAATCGGGAAAAGCTTGTAGGAATTTGACTTTGAAGATAAACACACAACCAGTGATTTGCAAAGTGAATGGTGTTACTTGGCAAATATGCTTAGTTTTAAGTGGATTTATAGGGTAAGAAGCAGACTTTTCAATATAGACAAAACATGGTTTTCCCTGCCTGAATATCTCATTCTTTGGCAAATTCTGTTCTTTTCAAGGGGGAAAAGCTCATAGGAAGTTGACATTGAATTTAAAAACACAGGTAGTGTTTTGCAAAGTGAATTGCTGTTACTAAGCCAATAAGTATAATTTTAAGTGGTTCTAGACGGTAAGAAGCATACTCTTCTATATGGATGAAACCTGCATTTCCCAGTCTGAATCACACATTCTTAGGCGAAATCTGTTCAGTCCAAGTAGGAAAAGCTTGTAAGAAATTGACTGTGAAGGTAACACAGCTAGTGTTATGCAAAGTGAAATGCTGTTACTTGTCCAATAAGGTTAATTTTAAGTGGTTCTAGACGGTAAAAAGCATACAATTCAATATAGATAAAACATGCTTTTCCCAGTGTGAATTACACATTCTTAGGCAAATTCTGTTCGAACCAAGCAGGAAAAGCTTTGCGGAAGTTGATTTTCAAGATAAACACACAGCTAGTGTTTTGCAAAGTGAATTGCTGTTACTTGGCCAATTTCTTTAATTTTAAGTGGTTCTAGACGGTAAGAAGCATACTTTTCTATATGGAAAGAACCTGCATTTCCAAGTCTGAATCACACATTCTTATTCGAAATCTGTTCGGTCCAGTGGGAAAAGCTTTTTAGAAGTTGACTTTAAAGATAAACACACAGCTAGTGTTTTGCAAAGTGAAATGCTGTTACTAGGCCAATAAGTTTAATTCTTTGTGGTTCTAGACGGTAAGAAGCATACTTTTCTATATAGACAATACATTCGTTTCCCAGTCTGAATCACACATTCTTAGGCAAATTCTGTTCAGTCAAAGCGGGAAAAGCTTGTAATAAGTTGACTTTGAACAGGAACAGACAGCTAGTAACTTGCAAAGTGAAATGCTGTTCCTTGGCTAATAAGTTTAATTTTAAGTGGTTTTGGACGGTAAGAACCATACTTTTCTATATAGACAAAACATGCATTTCCCAGTGTGAATTACACATTCTTAGGCGAATTCTGTTTGTAACAAGCGGGAAAAGCTTTTAGGAAGTTGACTTTTAAGATAAACACACAGCTAGTGTTTTGCAAAGTGAAATGCTGTTCCTTGGCTAATAAGTTTAATTTTAAGTGTTTCTAGACTGTAAGAAGCATATCTTCTATATGGACAAAACCTGCATTTCCCAGTCTGAATCACACATTCTTAAGCAAATGGTGTTCGTTCCAAGCTGGAAAAGTGTGTAGGAAGTTGACTTTGAAGATAAAAACACAGCTACTGTTTTTCAAAGTGAATTGTTCTTACCTGGAGATTAAGCTTCCTTTTAAGTTGTTCTAGATGGTAAAAAGCATACTTTTCTATATAGACTAAAAAAGCTTTTCCCAGTCTCAATCTCTCATTTTTGGCGATTTCTGTTCGTTCCAATCGATAAAAGCTTGTAGGAATTTGACTTTGAAGATAAACACACAACCAGTGATTTGCAATGTGAATGGTGTTACTTGGCAAATATGCTTAGTTTTAAGTGGCTCTATAGGGTAAAAAAGCAGACTTTTCAATATAGACAAAACATGGTTTTCCCTGCCTGAATCTCTCATTCTTTGGAGAATTCTCTTCATTCCAAGTTGGAAAAGCTCATAGGAAGTTGACTTTGAAGATAAAAACACAGCTAGTGTTTTGCAAAGTTAATTGCTGTTGCTTGGCCAATAGGCTTAGTTTTAAGTGGTCCTAGAAGGTAAAAAGCATAATTTTCTATATAGACAAAACCTCTGTTTCCCAGTCTTAATCACACATTCTTAGGTGAATCGTGTTCGTTCCAAAAGGAAAAGTTTGTGGAAAGTTGACTTTGAAGATAAAAAACACAGCTAGTGTTTTACAATGTGAATTTTTCTTACTTGGCAATTAAGCTTAGTTTTAATTAGTTCTAGTCGATAAAAAGCATACTTTTCTATATAGACCAAAAAAGCTTTTCCCCATCTCAATCTCTCATTCTTTGGCGAATTCTGTTCATTCCAAGCAGGAAAAGCTGGTAGGAACTTGACTTTGAAGAGAAACACACAGCTAGTGTTTTTCAAAGTGAATTGTTGTTACTTGGGTAATGAGCTAACTTTTAAGTGGTCCGAGAAGGTAAAAAGAATACTTTACTATATTGAGAAAACTTGCAATTCCAAGTCTGAATCACACATTCTTAGACGAATCGTGTTCGTTCCAAGCGGGAAAATTTGTAGGAAGTTGACTTTGAATATAAAACACGCTAGTGTTTTACAAAGTGAATTGTTCTTACTTGGCGATTAAGCTTAGTTTTAAGTGGTTGTAGACGGTAAAAAGCATACTTTTCTATATAGACTAAAAAAGCTTTTCCCAGTCTCAATCTCTCATTCTTCATTGAATTCTGTTCGTTCCAAACGGGAAAAGCTTGTAGGAACTTGACTTTGAAGATAAACACACACCTAGTGTTTTGCAAAGTGAATTGCTGTTACTAGGCTAATAAGTTTAATTTTAAGTGGTTCTAGACGGTAAAAAGCATACTTTTCTATATAGACTAAAGAAGCTTTTCCCAGTCTCAATCTCTCATTCTTTGGCGATTTCTGTTCGTTCCAAACGGGAAAAGCTTGTGAGAATTTGACTTTGAAGATAAACACATCCAGTGATTTGCAAAGTGAATGGTGTTACTTGGCAAATATGCTTAGTTTTAAGTGCATTTATAGGGTAAAAAGCAGACTTTTCAATATAGACAAAACATGGTATTCCCTGCATGAATCTCTCATTCTTTGGCAAATTCTGTTCATTCCAAGGGGGAAAAGCTCATAGGAAGTTGACATTGAAGATAAAAACACAGGTAGTGTTTTGCAAAGTGAATTGCTGTTACTAAGCCAATAAGTTTTATTTTAAGTGGTTCTAGACGGTAAGAAGCATACTCTTCTATTTGGCCAAAACCTGCATTTCGCAGTCTGAATCACACATTCTTAGGCAAAATCTGTTCAGTCCAATTGGGAAAAGCTTGAAAGAAATTGACTGTGAAGGTAACACAGCTGGTGTTATGCAAAGTGAAATGCTGTTACTTGTCCAATAGGGTTAATTTTAAGTGGTTCTAGACGGTAAAAATCATACATTTCAATATAGAAAAAACATGCTTTTCCCAGTGTGAATTACACATTCTTAGGCAAATTCTGTTCGAACCAAGCAGGAAAAGCTTTGTGGAAGTTGACTTTCAAGATAAACACAGAGCTAGTGTTTTGCAAAGTGAATTGCTGTTACTTGGCTAATTTGTTTAATTTTAAGTGGTTCTAGACGGTAAGAAGCATACTCTTCTATATGGAAAGAACCTGCATTTCCCAGTCTGAATCACACATTCTTAGGCGAAATCTGTTCAGTCCAAGTGGGAAAAGCTTGTAAGAAACTGACTTTGAAGATAAAACAGCTAGTGTTATGCAAAGTGAACTGCTGTTACTTGGCCAATAAGCTTAATTTTAAGTGGTACTAGACGGTAAAAAGCATACTTTTCTATATGGACAAAACATGCATTTCCCAGTGTGAATTACACATTCTCAGGCGAATTCTGTTCGTACCACGCAGGAAAAGCTTTTAGGAAGTTGACTTTTAAGATAAACACACAGCTAGTGTTTTGCAAACTGAAATGCTGTTACTTGGCGAATAAGTTTAATTTTAAGTGGATCTAGACAGCAAGAAGCATACTCTTCTATATAGACAAAACATGCATTTCAAAGTGTGAATTACACATTCTTAGGCAAATTCTGTTCATACCAAGCGGGAAAAGCTTTTAGGAATTTGACTTGCAAGATAAACACAGCTAGTGTTTTGCAAATTGAATGGCTATTACTAAGCCAATAAGTTTAATTTTAAGTGGTTCTATACTCTTCTATATAGATAAAACCTGCGTTTCCCAGTCTGAATCACACATTCTTAGGCGAATTCTGTTCGTTCCAAGCGGGAAAAGCTTGTAGGAAGTTGACCTTGAAGATAAACACACAGGTAGTGTTTTGCAAAGTGAAATGCTGTTACTTGGCCAATAAGTTTAATTTTAAGTGGTTCTAGACGGTAAGAAGCATAGTCTTCTATATAGACAAAACATGCATTTCCCAGTGTGAATTACACATTCTCAGGCGAATTCTGTTCGTACCACGCAGGTAAAGCTTTTAGGAAGTTGACTTTTAAGATAAACACACAGCTAGTGTTTTGCAAACTGAAATGCTGTTACTTGGCGAATAAGTTTAATTTTAAGTGGATCTAGACAGCAAGAAGCATACTCTTCTATATAGACAAAACATGCATTTCAAAGTGTGAATTACACATTCTTAGGCAAATTCTGTTCATACCAAGCGGGAAAAGCTTTTAGGAATTTGACTTGCAAGATAAACACAGCTAGTGTTTTGCAAATTGAATGGCTATTACTAAGCCAATAAGTTTAATTTTAAGTGGTTCTATACTCTTCTATATAGATAAAACCTGCGTTTCCCAGTCTGAATCACACATTCTTAGGCGAATTCTGTTCGTTCCAAGCGGGAAAAGCTTGTAGGAAGTTGACCTTGAAGATAAACACACAGGTAGTGTTTTGCAAAGTGAAATGCTGTTACTTGGCCAATAAGTTTAATTTTAAGTGGTTCTAGACGGTAAGAAGCATAGTCTTCTATATAGACAAAACATGCATTTCCCAGTGTGAATTACACATTCTCAGGCGAATTCTGTTCGTACCACGCAGGTAAAGCTTTTAGGAAGTTGACTTTTAAGATAAACACACAGCTAGTGTTTTGCAAACTGAAATGCTGTTACTTGGCGAATAAGTTTAATTTTAAGTGGATCTAGACAGCAAGAAGCATACTCTTCTATATAGACAAAACATGCATTTCAAAGTGTGAATTACACATTCTTAGGCAAATTCTGTTCATACCAAGCGGGAAAAGCTTTTAGGAATTTGACTTGCAAGATAAACACAGCTAGTGTTTTGCAAATTGAATGGCTATTACTAAGCCAATAAGTTTAATTTTAAGTGGTTCTATACTCTTCTATATAGATAAAACCTGCGTTTCCCAGTCTGAATCACACATTCTTAGGCGAATTCTGTTCGTTCCAAGCGGGAAAAGCTTGTAGGAAGTTGACTTTGAAGATAAACACACAGGTAGTGTTTTGCAAAGTGAAATGCTGTTACTTGGCCAATAAGTTTAATTTTAAGTGGTTCTAGACGGTAAGAAGCATAGTCTTCTATATAGACAAAACATGCATTTCCCAGTCTGAATCACACATTCTTAGGCGAATTCTGTTCGGTCAAACTGGGTAAAGCTTGTAAGAAGTTGACATTGAACGTAAACACACAGCTAGTAATTTGCAAATGAAATGCTGTTACTTGGCCAAGAAGTTTAATTTTAAGTGTTCTAGACGGTAAGCAGCATACTCTTCTATATGGACAAAACCTGCGTTTCCCATTCTGAATCACACATTCTTAGGTGAATTCTGTTCGTTCCAAGCGGGAAAAGCTTGTAGGAAGTTGACTTTGAAGATAAACACACAGCTAGTGATTTGCAAAGTGAATTGCTGTTACTTGTCGAATAAGCCTAGTTTTAACTGGTTCTAGACCCTAAAAAGCATACTATTCTATATAGACAAAACATGCCTTTCCCAGTCCGAATCACATATTCTTACGTGAATTCTCTTCATTCCATCCGGGAAAAGCTTGTAGGAAGTTGATTTTAAAGATAAACACACAGCTAGTGATTTGCAAAGTGAAATGCTGTTTCTTGGCCAATAAGTTTAATTTTAAGGGGATCTAGGTGGCAAGAAGCTTACTCTTCTATATGGACAAAACCTGCATTTCCCAACCTGAATCACACATTCTTAGGAGAATTCTGTTCGGTCAAAGTGGGAAAAGCTTGTAAGAAATTGATATTGAACGTAAACACACAGCTAAAAATTTGCAAATGAAATGCTGTTACTTGGCCAAGAAGTTTAATTTTAAGTGTTCTAGACGGTAAGCAGCATACTCTTCTATATGGACAAAACCTGCGTTTCCCATTCTGAATCACACATTCTTAGGCGAAATCTTTTCGGTCCAGTGGGAAAAGCTTTTTAGAAGTTGATTTTTAAGATAAACACACAGCTAGTGCTTTGCAAAGTGAAGTGCTGTTACTTGGCCAATAAGATTAATTTTAAGTGTTTCTAGACGGTAAGAAGCATACACTTCTAAATGGACAAAACCTGTGTTACCCAGTCTGAATTATACATTCTTAGGCGAAATCTGTTCAGTCCAAGTGGGAAAGGCTAGTAAGAAATTGACTTTGAAGATAACACAGCTACTGTTATGCAAAGTGAAATGCTGTTACTTGGCCAATAAGCTTAATTTTAAGTGATTCTAGACGGTAAAAAGCATACTTCTCTATATAGACAAAACATGCAATTCCCAGTCTGAATTACACATTCTTAGGCGAATTCTGTTCGTACCAAGCGGGAAAAGCTTTTTGGAAGTTGACTTTTAAGATAAACACACAGCTAGTGTTTTGCAAACTGAAATGCTGTTACTTGGCCAATAAGTTTAATTTTAAGTAGATCTAGACGGCAAGAAGCATACTGTTCTATATAGACAAAACATGCATTTCCCAGGGTAAATTACACATTGTTAGGCAAATTCTGTTCATACCAAGCGGGAAAAGCTTTTAGGAATTTGACTTGCAAGATAAACACAGCTAGTGTTTTGCAAATTGAATGGCTATTACTAAGCCAATAAGTTTAATTTTAAGTGGTTCTATACTCTTCTATATAGACAAAACATGCGTTTCCCAGTCTGAATCACACATTATTAGGCAAATTCTGTTCGGTCAAAGTGGGAAAAGCTAGTAACAAATTGACTTTGAACATAAACACAAGCTAGTAATTTGCAAAGTGAAATGCTATTACTTGGCCAATAACTTTAATTATAAGTGTTTCTAGACGGTAAGAAGCATACTCTTCTATATGGACAAAATCTGCATTTCCCAACCTGAATCACACATTCTTAGGCGAAATGTGTTCGGTCCAGTGGCAAAAGCATGTAAGAAGTTGACTTTCAAGATAAACACACAGCTAGTGTTATGAAAAGTGAAATGCTGTTACTTGGCCAATAAGTTTAATTTTAATGGGATCTAGACGGCAAGAAGCATACTCTTCTATATAGACAAAACATGCATTTCCCAGTCTGAATCACACATTCTTAGGCGAATTCTGTTCAGTCAAACTGGGAAAAGCTTGTAAGAAGTTGACATTGAACATAAACACACAGCTAGTAATTTGCAAATGAAATGCTGTTACTTGGCCAAGAAGTTTAATTTTAAGTGTTCTAGACGGTAAGGAGCATACTCTTCTATATGGACAAAACCTGCGTTTCCCATTCTGAATCACACATTCTTAGGTAAATGGTGTTCTTTCCAAGCGGGAAAAGTGTGTAGGAAGTTGACTTGAAGATAAAAACACAGCTAGTGTTTTACAAAGTGAATTGTTCTTACTTGGAGATTAAGGTTAGTTTAAAGTGGTTCTAGATGGTAAAAAGCAGACTTATTTATATAGACTGAAAAAGCTTTTCCCAGTCTCAATCTCTCATTCTGTGGTGATTTCTGTTCGTTCCAATCGGGAAAAGCTTGTAGGAATTTGACTTTGAAGATAAACACACAACCAGTGATTTGCAAAGTGAATGGTGTTACTTGGCAAATATGCTTAGTTTTAAGTGGATTTATAGGGTAAGAAGCAGACTTTTCAATATAGACAAAACATGGTTTTCCCTGCCTGAATATCTCATTCTTTGGCAAATTCTGTTCTTTTCAAGGGGGAAAAGCTCATAGGAAGTTGACATTGAATTTAAAAACACAGGTAGTGTTTTGCAAAGTGAATTGCTGTTACTAAGCCAATAAGTATAATTTTAAGTGGTTCTAGACGGTAAGAAGCATACTCTTCTATATGGATGAAACCTGCATTTCCCAGTCTGAATCACACATTCTTAGGCGAAATCTGTTCAGTCCAAGTAGGAAAAGCTTGTAAGAAATTGACTGTGAAGGTAACACAGCTAGTGTTATGCAAAGTGAAATGCTGTTACTTGTCCAATAAGGTTAATTTTAAGTGGTTCTAGACGGTAAAAAGCATACAATTCAATATAGATAAAACATGCTTTTCCCAGTGTGAATTACACATTCTTAGGCAAATTCTGTTCGAACCAAGCAGGAAAAGCTTTGCGGAAGTTGATTTTCAAGATAAACACACAGCTAGTGTTTTGCAAAGTGAATTGCTGTTACTTGGCCAATTTCTTTAATTTTAAGTGGTTCTAGACGGTAAGAAGCATACTTTTCTATATGGAAAGAACCTGCATTTCCAAGTCTGAATCACACATTCTTAGACGAAATCTGTTCGGTCCAGTGGGAAAAGCTTTTTAGAAGTTGACTTTAAAGATAAACACACAGCTAGTGTTTTGCAAAGTGAAATGCTGTTACTAGGCCAATAAGTTTAATTCTTTGTGGTTCTAGACGGTAAGAAGCATACTTTTCTATATAGACAATACATTCGTTTCCCAGTCTGAATCACACATTCTTAGGCAAATTCTGTTCAGTCAAAGCGGGAAAAGCTTGTAATAAGTTGACTTTGAACAGGAACAGACAGCTAGTAACTTGCAAAGTGAAATGCTGTTCCTTGGCTAATAAGTTTAATTTTAAGTGGTTTTGGACGGTAAGAACCATACTTTTCTATATAGACAAAACATGCATTTCCCAGTGTGAATTACACATTCTTAGGCGAATTCTGTTTGTAACAAGCGGGAAAAGCTTTTAGGAAGTTGACTTTTAAGATAAACACACAGCTAGTGTTTTGCAAAGTGAAATGCTGTTCCTTGGCTAATAAGTTTAATTTTAAGTGTTTCTAGACTGTAAGAAGCATATCTTCTATATGGACAAAACCTGCATTTCCCAGTCTGAATCACACATTCTTAAGCAAATGGTGTTCGTTCCAAGCTGGAAAAGTGTGTAGGAAGTTGACTTTGAAGATAAAAACACAGCTACTGTTTTTCAAAGTGAATTGTTCTTACCTGGAGATTAAGCTTCCTTTTAAGTTGTTCTAGATGGTAAAAAGCATACTTTTCTATATAGACTAAAAAAGCTTTTCCCAGTCTCAATCTCTCATTTTTGGCGATTTCTGTTCGTTCCAATCGATAAAAGCTTGTAGGAATTTGACTTTGAAGATAAACACACAACCAGTGATTTGCAATGTGAATGGTGTTACTTGGCAAATATGCTTAGTTTTAAGTGGCTCTATAGGGTAAAAAAGCAGACTTTTCAATATAGACAAAACATGGTTTTCCCTGCCTGAATCTCTCATTCTTTGGAGAATTCTCTTCATTCCAAGTTGGAAAAGCTCATAGGAAGTTGACTTTGAAGATAAAAACACAGCTAGTGTTTTGCAAAGTTAATTGCTGTTGCTTGGCCAATAGGCTTAGTTTTAAGTGGTCCTAGAAGGTAAAAAGCATAATTTTCTATATAGACAAAACCTCTGTTTCCCAGTCTTAATCACACATTCTTAGGTGAATCGTGTTCGTTCCAAAAGGAAAAGTTTGTGGAAAGTTGACTTTGAAGATAAAAAACACAGCTAGTGTTTTACAATGTGAATTTTTCTTACTTGGCAATTAAGCTTAGTTTTAATTAGTTCTAGTCGATAAAAAGCATACTTTTCTATATAGACCAAAAAAGCTTTTCCCCATCTCAATCTCTCATTCTTTGGCGAATTCTGTTCATTCCAAGCAGGAAAAGCTGGTAGGAACTTGACTTTGAAGAGAAACACACAGCTAGTGTTTTTCAAAGTGAATTGTTGTTACTTGGGTAATGAGCTAACTTTTAAGTGGTCCGAGAAGGTAAAAAGAATACTTTACTATATTGAGAAAACTTGCAATTCCAAGTCTGAATCACACATTCTTAGACGAATCGTGTTCGTTCCAAGCGGGAAAATTTGTAGGAAGTTGACTTTGAATATAAAACACGCTAGTGTTTTACAAAGTGAATTGTTCTTACTTGGCGATTAAGCTTAGTTTTAAGTGGTTGTAGACGGTAAAAAGCATACTTTTCTATATAGACTAAAAAAGCTTTTCCCAGTCTCAATCTCTCATTCTTCATTGAATTCTGTTCGTTCCAAACGGGAAAAGCTTGTAGGAACTTGACTTTGAAGATAAACACACACCTAGTGTTTTGCAAAGTGAATTGCTGTTACTAGGCTAATAAGTTTAATTTTAAGTGGTTCTAGACGGTAAAAAGCATACTTTTCTATATAGACTAAAGAAGCTTTTCCCAGTCTCAATCTCTCATTCTTTGGCGATTTCTGTTCGTTCCAAACGGGAAAAGCTTGTGAGAATTTGACTTTGAAGATAAACACATCCAGTGATTTGCAAAGTGAATGGTGTTACTTGGCAAATATGCTTAGTTTTAAGTGCATTTATAGGGTAAAAAGCAGACTTTTCAATATAGACAAAACATGGTATTCCCTGCATGAATCTCTCATTCTTTGGCAAATTCTGTTCATTCCAAGGGGGAAAAGCTCATAGGAAGTTGACATTGAAGATAAAAACACAGGTAGTGTTTTGCAAAGTGAATTGCTGTTACTAAGCCAATAAGTTTTATTTTAAGTGGTTCTAGACGGTAAGAAGCATACTCTTCTATTTGGCCAAAACCTGCATTTCGCAGTCTGAATCACACATTCTTAGGCAAAATCTGTTCAGTCCAATTGGGAAAAGCTTGAAAGAAATTGACTGTGAAGGTAACACAGCTGGTGTTATGCAAAGTGAAATGCTGTTACTTGTCCAATAGGGTTAATTTTAAGTGGTTCTAGACGGTAAAAATCATACATTTCAATATAGAAAAAACATGCTTTTCCCAGTGTGAATTACACATTCTTAGGCAAATTCTGTTCGAACCAAGCAGGAAAAGCTTTGTGGAAGTTGACTTTCAAGATAAACACAGAGCTAGTGTTTTGCAAAGTGAATTGCTGTTACTTGGCTAATTTGTTTAATTTTAAGTGGTTCTAGACGGTAAGAAGCATACTCTTCTATATGGAAAGAACCTGCATTTCCCAGTCTGAATCACACATTCTTAGGCGAAATCTGTTCAGTCCAAGTGGGAAAAGCTTGTAAGAAACTGACTTTGAAGATAAAACAGCTAGTGTTATGCAAAGTGAACTGCTGTTACTTGGCCAATAAGCTTAATTTTAAGTGGTACTAGACGGTAAAAAGCATACTTTTCTATATGGACAAAACATGCATTTCCCAGTGTGAATTACACATTCTCAGGCGAATTCTGTTCGTACCACGCAGGAAAAGCTTTTAGGAAGTTGACTTTTAAGATAAACACACAGCTAGTGTTTTGCAAACTGAAATGCTGTTACTTGGCGAATAAGTTTAATTTTAAGTGGATCTAGACAGCAAGAAGCATACTCTTCTATATAGACAAAACATGCATTTCCAAGTGTGAATTACACATTCTTAGGCAAATTCTGTTCATACCAAGCGGGAAAAGCTTTTAGGAATTTGACTTGCAAGATAAACACAGCTAGTGTTTTGCAAATTGAATGGCTATTACTAAGCCAATAAGTTTAATTTTAAGTGGTTCTATACTCTTCTATATAGATAAAACCTGCGTTTCCCAGTCTGAATCACACATTCTTAGGCGAATTCTGTTCGTTCCAAGCGGGAAAAGCTTGTAGGAAGTTGACTTTGAAGATAAACACACAGGTAGTGTTTTGCAAACTGAAATGCTGTTACTTGGCCAATAAGTTTAATTTTAAGTGGTTCTAGACGGTAAGAAGCATAGTCTTCTATATAGACAAAACATGTATTTCCCAGTCTGAATCACACATTCTTAGGCGAATTCTGTTCGGTCAAACTGGGTAAAGCTTGTAAGAAGTTGACATTGAACGTAAACACACAGCTGGTAATTTGCAAATGAAATGCTGTTACTTGGCCAAGAAGTTTAATTTTAAGTGTTCTAGACCGTAAGCAGCATACTCTGCTATATGGACAAAACCTGCGTTTCCCATTCTGAATCACACATTCCTAGGTGAATTCTGTTCTTTCCAAGCGGGAAAAGCTTGTAGGAAGTTGACTTTGAAGATAAACACACAGCTAGTGATTTGCAAAGTGAATTGCTGTTACTTGTCGAATAAGCCTAGTTTTAACTGGTTCTAGACCCTAAAAAGCATACTATTCTATATAGACAAAACATGCCTTTCCCAGTCCGAATCACATATTCTTACGTGAATTCTCTTCATTCCATCCGGGAAAAGCTTGTAGGAAGTTGACTTTGAAGATAAACACACAGCTAGTGATTTGCAAAGTGAATTGCTGTTACTTGGCCAATAAGCTTAATTTTAAGTGATTCTAGAGGGTAAAAAGCATACTTTTCTCTATAGACAAAACATTCCTTTCCCAGTCTGAATCACACATTCTTATGCGAATTCTGTTCGATCCTAGCAGGAAAAGCTTGCGAGAACTTGACTTTGAAGATAAACACACAGCTAGTGATTTGCAAAGTGAATTGCTGTTACTTGGCCAAAAAAGCTTAATTTTAAGTGGTTCTAGAAGGTAAAAAGCATACTTTTCTATATAGACAAAACATGTGTTTCCCGGTTTGAATCACACATTCTTAGGCGAATTCTCTGCTTTCCAAGTGGGAAAAGCTTGTAGGAAGTTGACTTTGAAGATAAACACACAACCAGTGATTTGCAAAGTGAATGGTGTTACTTGGCAAATATGCTTAGTTTTAAGTGCATTTATACGGTAAAAAGCAGACTTTTCAATATAGACAAAACATGGTTTACCCTGCCTGAATCTCTCATTCTTTGGCAAATTCTGTTCATTCCAAGGGGGAAAAGCTCATAGGAAGTTGACTTTGAATTTAAAAACACAGGTAGTGTTTTGCAAAGTGAATTGCTGTTACTAAACCAATAAGTTTAATTTTAAGTGGTTCTAGACGGTAAGAAGCATACTCTTCTATTTGGACAAAACCTGCATTTCCCAGTCTGAATCACACATTCTTAGGCAAAATCTGTTCAGTCCAATTGGGAAAAGCTTGAAAGAAATTGACTGTGAAGGTAACACAGCTGGTGTTATGCAAAGTGAAATGCTGTTACTTGTCCAATAAGGTTAATTTTAAGTGGTTCTAGACGGTAAAAAGCATACATTTCAATATAGAAAAAACATGCTTTTCCCAGTGTGAATTACACATTCTTAGGCAAATTCTGTTCGAACCAAGCAGGAAAAGCTTTGTGGAAGTTGACTTTCAAGATAAACACAGAGCTAGTGTTTTGCAAAGTGAATTGCTGTAACTTGGCTAATTTGTTTAATTTTAAGTGGTTCTAGAAGGTAAGAAGCATACTCTTCTATATGGAAAGAACCTGCATTTCCCAGTCTGAATCACACATTCTTAGGCGAAATCTGTTCAGTCCAAGTGGGAAAAGCTTGTAAGAAACTGACTTTGAAGATAAAACAGCTAGTGTTATGCAAAGTGAACTGCTGTTACTTGGCCAATAAGCTTAATTTTAAGTGGTACTAGACGGTAAAAAGCATACTTTTCTATATGGACAAAACATGCATTTCCCAGTGTGAATTACACATTCTCAGGCGAATTCTGTTCGTACCACGCAGGAAAAACTTTTAGGAAGTTGACTTTTAAGATAAACACACAGCTAGTGTTTTGCAAACTGAAATGCTGTTACTTGGCGAATAAGTTTAATTTTAAGTGGATCTAGACAGCAAGAAGCATACTCTTCTATATAGACAAAACATGCATTTCAAAGTGTGAATTACACATTCTTAGGCAAATTCTGTTCATACCAAGCGGGAAAAGCTTTTAGGAATTTGACTTGCAAGATAAACACAGCTAGTGTTTTGCAAATTGAATGGCTATTACTAAGCCAATAAGTTTAATTTAAGTGGTTCTATACTCTTCTATATAGATAAAACCTGCGTTTCCCAGTCTGAATCACACATTCTTAGGCGAATTCTGTTCGTTCCAAGCGGGAAAAGCTTGTAGGAAGTTGACTTTGAAGATAAACACACAGGTAGTGTTTTGCAAAGTGAAATGCTGTTACTTGGCCAATAAGTTTAATTTTAAGTGGTTCTAGACGGTAAGAAGCATAGTCTTCTATATAGACAAAACATGCATTTCCCAGTCTGAATCACACATTCTTAGGCGAATTCTGTTCGGTCAAACTGGGTAAAGCTTGTATGAAGTTGACATTGAACGTAAACACACAGCTAGTAATTTGCAAATGAAATGCTGTCACTTGGCCAAGAAGTTTAATTTTAAGTGTTCTAGACGGTAAGCAGCATACTCTTCTATATGGACAAAACCTGCGTTTCCCATTCTGAATCACACATTCTTAGGTGAATTCTGTTCGTTCCAAGCGGGAAAAGCTTGTAGGAAGTTGACTTTGAAGATAAACACACAGCTAGTGATTTGCAAAGTGAATTGCTGTTACTTGTCCAATAAGCCTAGTTTTAACTGGTTCTAGACCCTAAAAAGCATACTATTCTATATAGACAAAACATGCCTTTCCCAGTCCGAATCACATACTCTTACGTGAATTCTCTTCATTCCATCCGTGAAAAGCTTGTAGGAAGTTGACTTTGAAGATAAACACACAGCTAGTGATTTGCAAAGTGAATTGCTGTTACTTGGCCAAAAAGCTTAATTTTAAGTGATTCTAGAGGGTAAAAAGCATACTTTTCTCCTTAGACAAAACATTCGTTTCCCAGTCTGAATCACACATTCTTATGCGAATTCTGTTCGATCCTAGCAGGAAAAGCTTGCAAGAACTTGACTTTGAAGATAAACACACAGCTAGTGATTTGCAAAGTGAATTGCTGTTACTTGGCCAAAAAGCTTAATTTTAAGTGGTTCAAGAAGGTAAAAAGCATACCTTTCTATATAGACAAAACATGTGTTTCCCGGTTTGAATCACACATTCTTAGGCGAATTCTCTGCTTTCCAAGTGGGAAAAGCTTGTAGGAAGTTGACTTTGAAGATAAACACGGAGCTAGTCTTTTGCAAAGTGAATTCCTGTTACTTGTCCAATACGCTTAGTTTTAAGTGATCCTAGAATGTAAAAAGCAGACTTTTCAGTATAGACAAAACATGCATTTCCCAGTCTGAGTCACACATTCTTCTCGGAATCGTGTTCGTTCCAAGAGGGAAAATTTTGTAGGAAGTTGACTTTGAAGATAAACACACAGCTAGTGTTTTGCAAAGTGAATTGCTGGTACTTGGCCAATAAGCTTAATTTTACGTGGTTCTAGTCGGTAAAAAGCATACTTTTCTACATAGACAAAACGTGCGTTTCCCAGTCTGAATCACACATTCTTAAGTGAATTCTATTCGTTCAAAGCCGGAAAAGCTTATAGGAAGTTGACTTTCAGGATAAACAAACAGCTAGTGTTTTGCAAAGTGAATTGCTGTTACTTGGCCAATAAGCTTAGTTTTAAGTGGTCCTAGGAGGTAAAAAGCAACTTTTCTACATAGACAAAACGTGGGTTTCCCAGTCTGAATCACACACTCTTAGGCAAATCCTGTTCGTTCCAAGCGGGAAAAGTTTGTAGGAAGATGACTTTGAAGATAAAAGCACAGCTAATGTTTTACCAAGTGAATTGTTCTGACTTGGAGATTAAGCTTAGTTTTGAGTGGTTCTAGATGGTAAAAAGCATACTTTTCTATATGGACAAAACATGCGTTTCGCAGTCTGAATCTCTCATTCTTTGGCGATTTCTGATCGTTCCAAGCGGGAAAAGCTTGTAGGAAGTTGACTTTGAAGATAAACACACAGCTAGTGATTTGCAAAGTGAATTGCTGTTACTTGGCCAATAAGCTTAATTTTAAGTGATTCTAGACGGTAAAAAGCATACTTTTCTCTATAGACAAAACATTCATTTCCCAGTCTAAATCACACATTCTTATGCGAATTCTGTTCGATCCTAGCAGGAAAAGCTTGCAGGAACTTGACTTTGAAGATAAACACACAGCTAGTGATTTGCAAAGTGAATTGCTGTTACTTGGCCAAAAAGCTTAATTTTAAGTGGTTCTAGAATGTAAAAAGCATACTTTTCTATATAGACAAAACATGTGTTTCCCGGTTTGAATCACACATTCTTAGGCGAATTCTGTTCTTTCCAAGGGGGAAAAGCTTGTAGGAATTTGACTTTGAAGATGAACACACTGCTAGTGATTTCAAAGTGAATTGCTGTTACTAGGCTAATAAGCTTAGCTTTAAGTGGTTCTAGCGGGTAAAAAGACTTTTCAATATAGACAAAACATGGTTTCCCAGTCTGAATCTATCATTCTTTGGCAATTTCTGTTCGTTCCAAGCGGGAAAAGCTTTTTGGAAGTTGACTTTGAGGATAAACACACAGCTATTGTTTAGGAAAGTGAATTGCTGTTACTTGGCCAATAAACATAGTTTTAAGTGGTCCTAGAAGCTAAAAAGCATAATTTTCTATAGAGTCAAAACATGCGTTTCCCAGTCTGAATCACACATTGTTAGTCAAATCAATTTCGTTCCACGCGGGTAAAATTTGTAGGATGTTGACTTTGAAGATAAAAACACATCTAGTGTATTACAGAGTGAATTGTTCTTACTTGGCGATTAAGCTTAGTTTTAAGTAGTTCTGGATGGTAAAAAGGATACTTTTCTATATAGACTAAAAAAGTTTTTCCCAGGCTCCATCTCTCAATCCTTTGTGAATTCTGTTCATTTCAAGCGGGAAAAGCCATCAGGAACTTGAGTTTGAAGATAAACACACACCTAGTGATTTGTAAAGTGAATTGCTGTTACTTGAGGAATAAGCTTAGTTTTAAGTGGTTCTAGACGGTAAAAAGCATAATTTTCTACATAGACACAACATGCCTTTCCCAGTCTGAATCACACATTCTTAGGTGAATTCTGTTCCTTCCAAGCGGGAAAAGCTTGTAGGAAGTTCTCTTTTAAGATAAACACACAGCTAGTGATTTGCAAAGTGAATTGCTGTTACTTGTCGAATAAGCTTAGTTTTAAGTGGTTCTAGACCCTAAAAAGCATACTATTCTATATAGACAAAACATGCCTTTCCCAGTCCGAATCACATATTCTTACGTGAATTCTCTTCATTCCATGTGGGAAAAGCTTGTAGGAAGTTGACTTTGAAGATAAACACACAGCTAGTGATTTGCAAAGTGAATTGCTATTACTTGGCCAATAAGCTTAATTTTAAGTGATTCTAGACGGTAAAAAGCATACTCATCTATATGGACAAAACCTGTATTTCCCAGTCTGAATCACATATTCTTAGGCGATATCTGTTCGGTCCAGTGGGAAAAGCTTTTAAGAAGTTGACTTTGAAGATAAACACACAGCTAGTGCTTTGCAAAGTGAAATGCTGTTACTTGGCCAATAAGTTTAATTTTAAGTGGTTCTAGACGGTAAGAAGCATACTTTTCTATATGGACAAAACATGAGTTTCCCAGTCTGAGTCACACATTCTTAGGCAAATTCTGTTCGGTCAAAGCGGGAAAAGCTTGTAAGAATTTCACTTTCAAGATAAACACACAGCTAGTGTTTTGCAAAGTGAAATGCTGTTACTTTGCCAATAAGTTTATTTTTAAGTGTTTCTATACGGTAAGAAGCATACCTTTCTATATGGACAAAACCTGCTTTACCCAGTCTGAATCACACATTCTTAGGCGAAATCTGTTCACTCCAAGTGGGAAAAGCTTGTAAGAAATTGACTTTGAAGATAACACAGCTACTGTTATGCAAAGTGAAATGCTGTTACTTGGCCAATAAGCTTAATTTTAAGTGGTACTAAACGGTAAAAAGCATACTTCTCTATATAGACAAAACATGCATTTCCCAGTGTGAATTACACATTCTTAGGCGAATTCTGTTCGTACCAAGCGGGATCAGCTTTTAGGAATTTGACTTTCAAGATAAACACAGCTAGTGTTTTGCTAATTGAATGGCTGTTACTAAGCCAATAAGTTTAATTTTAAGTGGTTTTGTACTCCTCTATGTAGACAAAACATGTGTTTCCCTTTCTGAATCACACATTATTAGGGAAATTCTGTTTGGTCAAAGAGGGAAAAGCTAGTAACAAGTTGACTTTGAACATAAACACAAGCTGTCACGCGCCTAATGTCCCACCAGCAAGAACGACGCGCGGAAACAGGATTCTTCTGCGAGCATGCGTTTACTGTGTTATAGCTCTCCTTAGTGTTACAGCTCTTCTCAGTGTTACAACTCTTTTGAACAGGGACCCGGAGCAGCAAAATCGCTCGGCTTATATAGACAAGAGTGTGCTAATTATCTCTCAGGTATTGGTGGGGCATGGATCACCCCACTTCTTGTCCTCCTGGGATTGGCGGAGAATGAATCACCTCATTAGCATATTAACGGTCAACTGACACCTGGTGCATAAACCGCACATGTGCAGTACCGCTGATCACCACTAGAGAGAGCCCTAGCAAGGGAACAAGCCTGCACATGCGCAGTAAGTCGCTTATATCCAGACAAGGCCCGATGTCGGCGCCATCTGTGTTTCGCCACGCCGCTCTCTACATCTCCCCCTTTTTTGTTTAATAAAATGACTGGTCTAGATCTGGGTGTCACGTCAATCTTGTCATTGTTCCTGTCTTAGGTCGATCTCATCCAAACTCGGCCTTACCCGTCATAGAGTTACCCTATCGCCACTGGGCCCCGTGTCTTAGGTTGGTCCGAATTCGAGGAATGTTGCCCGTCCCTGGATACAATGACGCCACATGACTGTGACAAAAATGATCTAGGGCGAACTCTTGATCTTTCAAAGAGGCCAGCCATATGTTGGGAGAAGCACCCTTTTTAATGGTGGTCATAGCCTGGTAAACAACCACTTTGTGTCTGGCATGTTCTCTTTTTAAACGGCCAATAATCCAGAGACCTACTCCGCATCCCAGGAGGACAATAGCTCCCCGGGACAAACATACCCTCCCACTCCTTGAAAAGGGAGAAAGCATTGGTAATCCATGAGGTAAAGTCTTCAACTGTGTTGGGGTCCAGCCTAGTGCTGTTAAGGACAGCAATCTGCATCAGCAATTGTCTTGATAGTTGCTCTGCTTTCATGGACCAGTTTCCTTTCAGATAATTCGAGATTTCTTTGCTCTGTTGAAAATGCTGAGAAAAGTTAGCTCGCAAAAGAATAATGCATAAACCTCTAAGGGAGGAAACACAAGACAGCTGTGTCATATGATACAGTGCTTCAATTTGTTCTTGAACTAAATCTATCCCTTGATTGGCTAATAGAAGACCAGATACCAAATGGGTATTAAATTCTTCTTGTATCTCTAGCGCCACTGCAGTTCTTTCTACAATCTGATTGACAGTCTCAGCCGTCTGTATTTGATTGGTCATAGCGATTGCAGCTGTGGTAGCTGCGGCAGCAGACAGCACAATGGCTGAAATTATGGCTGCCGTAATTCCAAAATCTCTTTTGGCTCACAGCAAATTAAGAATAGGAAAGCTATCTGGGTTTGCCTCCACTGGGATTGGCACAAAGGAGGGAATCTTAACCATCACTGCGGTGTCATTAGTGCCATCCCAGCATTCAGCTAAATAGCAGACTACATCAGAGCTATTACAATTTAAAGCACCACTGCTTACATTAGTGCTTATCAGAAAAAAAGTGATCTAGCACATACTGAAGTACTAGTTGCAGTATTATTTACCAAGAGGTTATTATATTGAATATTGATCAACCTGGTATCACCTTTTTCTGGTAGCTGAAACATTATACAGCACGAAGTTCTCTCCCATCAACCTAGCAAAGGGGGTCAGGGATGTATATGCCCCTTGCTCATTGGACAGCACCCATTGAAACCAAGGCCAGAGATTATGCTTGCCAGTCTTATTCTCAAAACAGTAGAATTGCTATGAACTGGCACGGGTACTGGCCAGGATCTGGCAATAGCCCACAGGGTGAGCGAATTAACCTGTATTACCATTCCCAGTAGTAATAGTAGGGTTAAGAAATTTAGAGTAAAAAGAGCTAAAGAAAGCTGTTCTTTTGGTGTTTGGCTGCTGGCAATTCCCTCTTTTTGTTTTTGTATAAGCTCTTTTAAGGTACGACGTCCCCTTTCCACAGTTCCTTGACCTTGGGGATTGTATGGCAATCCTATAGTATGTTTGACCTGCATTGTCTGGCAAAATGCCTGAAAGGACTTTGCAGTGTAGGCAGGCCTGTTGTCTGTCTTGAGACTATCAGGTTTTCCCCAGGCTGTCCATGCCTCTAAGCAATGGCTAATGGCATTACAAGCCTTTTCACCAGTCATCAGAGTAGTGTGTAGGATACCGGAACAGGTATCAACAGAAACATGAGCATATTTTAAATTTCCAAATTGAGATATGTGTGTGACATCCATCTGCCAAAGTTTTAGCGGGATCAGACCATGAGGGTTAATCCCCACATGAGGAGGGTGGTGAAATTGACCTTTTTTTAAACCATAGCCAATAACTTAAAAGCCAATAGTCCATAACCAAGGCATGTAGAGAATATTTATACATTTAAAACCAATCAGAAAACAAAATTGAAGTGGCTACACATCTCTTAGCTACAGGTGCAAGGCTCCAAGGGCTGATTGAAACTGCTTTTTTAAGAGAAGCACCTTGTCACTTGCTAAATCTCCTTGAGACCAGGAATCCAAGTAGGCACACTCAAGATTATCTTTTTGTTTGATTCTCCTGAATAAATTTTCAGGCGGTCTACCTCTATCAAATCTGATCAGTATGACTCTGTGAGGTTTCCAGAGCCTAATCACATACCTAGCAATAGCCTCAACTTGAGCCACAAGAAAAGCTGCACTGACCCCACTTTTTATCTCTGCCTTCTCTCTGTTCCTTTTATCTCCTTTTCTTTTCTTTTTTTCTTTCGAGACCTTTTCTCCCTCTGACATACTTTGTTTTTGCTCTGCAAGGACCCTCTGACCTGTCCTAACGGCTCTAAGGGCTTCCTCACATCGTTTGTCTTCTAAGCAGGCAGGGACCATTTGCCAAAGAGGTTTTGGTCCGGGCTTAAGCTTGCCGTCAGTGGCTTCTCTATCCCACACAAAGAAAAAAAGAAACAAAATTACCAGCCTTGACCACAAAGGATCCATATCTTTAGGTTTCTTCACAGTGGCTCTCCACCTAGGCCCATATCTTTCTTCCTCATATATGGCTGCCTATTCCTCTAATTCCTCCTCCTCGGACTCTGACAACTCTTGCTCAGAGTCACTGCCAGCCAGTTCTAAGGCTTCTAATTCTTTTAATGGATACAAAGTATCCTCTCTGGATGACTTGTACTTCGTCCTCCGGGGTACGCCTATTTTTTCCTCCAGCGGCATTTCTTCCGCCTTTTGTATCTCTTTCACTTTTCTTTTAGTAACCTTTTTCTTTTTGCGCGCTCCTAATTTCTCACTCTGCTCCGTTTCTGACATTCTCTCTTGAATGTTCTGTCCTGCCTTGACTATGTCCTCACATTTTAACACAACTAGTACGAAGAAAACAGTCACTATAAAAACGAGCAAAAGGGGCTGGAGAGATGGCTCAGAGGTTAAGAGCACTGTCTTCTCTTCCAGAGGTCCTGAGTTCAATTCCCAGCAACCACATGGTGGCTCATAACCATCCGTATTGAGATCTGATTCCCTCTTCTGGACTGCAGGCATACATGCAGGCAGAAAGCTGTATGGTGTATACATAATAAATAAATATTAAAAAAAACAAAAAACAAAAAAACGAGCAAAAATCCCTCCATGGCAAGACTAAATGCAAAAAGGGGCATGCCTCTCGGAGCTTGCCTTTTAATTTACCTTCTCGCAGTTCTGAATCCTCTTCAGCACACTGAAGGGTCCCCTCGGCACTGGTGATGTTGGTTTCCGGGTTTCAGCACCACTTGTTGCGAGCCCAATGTCCCACCAGCAAGAATGACGCAAGGCAACAGGATTCTTCTGCGAACAAGCCTTTACTGTGTTACAGCTCTTCTTAGTGTTACAGCTCTTCTCAGTGTTACAGCTCTCTTGAACAGGGACCCTGAGCAGCAAAATGGCTCGGCTTATATTGACAACAGTATGCTAATTATCTCTCAGGGATTGGAGGGGCATGGATCACCCCACTACTTGTCCTCCAGGGATTGGCGGAGAATGAATCACCTCATTAACATATTAACGGTCAACTGACACCTGGTGCATAAACCGCACATGTGCAGTACCGCTGTTCACCACTAGAGGGAGCCCTAGCAAGGGGACAAGCATGCACATGCCCAGTAAGTCGTTTATATACAGACAAGGCTGGATGTCGGCGCCATCTTTGTTTCGACACGCCGCTCTCTACAACAAGCTAGTAATTTGCAAAGTGAAATGCTATTACTTGGCCAATAAATTAATTTTAAGTGGTTCTAGACGGTAAGAAGCATACTTTTCTATACAGACAAAACATGAGTTTCCCAGTCTGAGTCACACATTCTTAGGCAAATTCTGTTCGGTCAAAGCGGGAAAAGCTTGAAAGAAGTTGACTTTGAACATAAACACACAGCTAGTGTTTTGCAAAGTGAAATGCTGTTCCTTGGCCAATAAGTTTAATTTTAATTGTTTCTAGACGGTAAGAAGCATACTCTTCTATATGGACAAAACCTGTGTTTCCCAGTCTGAATCACACATTCTTAGGCGAAATCTGTTCGGTCCAGAGGGAAAAGCTTTTAAGAAGTTGACTTTAAAGATAAATACACAGCTAGTGTTTTGCAAAGTGAAATGCTGTTCCTTGGCCAATAAGTTTAATTTTAAGTGGTTCTAGAGGGTATGAAGCATACTTTTCTATATAGACAAAACATGCGTTTCCCGGTCTGAATCACACATTCTTAGGCAAATTCTGTTCGGTCAAAGCGAGAAAAGCTTGTAAGAAGTTGACGTTGAACATAAACACACAGCTAGTAATTTGCAAAGTGAAATGCTGTTACTTGGCCAATAAGTTTAATTTTAAGTGTTTCTAGACGGTAAGAAGCATACTCTTCTATATGGACAAAACCTGCCTTTCCCAGTCTGAGTCACACATACTTAGGCAAATTCTGTTCGGTCAAAGCGGGAAAAGCTTGTAAGAAGTTGACTTTGAACATAAACACACAGCTAGTAATTTGAAAAGTGAAATCCTGTTACTTCGCCAATAAGTTTAATTTTAAGTGTTTCTAGACGGAAAGAAGCTTACTCTTCAATTTGGACAGAATCTGTGTTTCCCAGTCTGAATCACACATTCTTAGGCAAAATCTGTTCAGTCCATGTGGGAAAAGCTTGTAAGAAATTGACTTTGAAGATAACACAGCTAGTGTTATGCAAAGTGAAATGCTGTTACTTGGCCAATAAGCTTAATTTTAAGTGGTTCTAGACGGTAAGAAGCATACTTTTCTATATAAACAAAACATGCATTTCCTAGTGTGAATTATACATTTTTAGGCGAATTCTGTTCTTACCAAGCTGAAAAAGCTTTTAGGAAGTTGACTTTCAAGATAAACACACAGCTAGTGTTTTGCAAATTGAATGGCTATTACTAAGCCAATAAGTTTAATTTTAAGTGGTTCTGTACTTTTCTATATGGACAAAACCTGCATTTCCCAGTCTGAATCACACATTCTTAGGCAAATCGTGTTCGTTCCAAGGGGGAAAAGTGTGTAGGAAGTTGACTTTGAAGATAAAAACACAGCTACTGTTTTACAAAGTGAATTATTCTTACTTGGAGATTAAGCTTCATTTTAAGTGGTTCTAGATGGTAAAAAGCATACTTTTCTATATAGACTAAGAAAGCTTTTCCCAGTCTCAATCTCTCATTCTTTGGCAATTTCTGTTCGTTCCAAATGGGAAAAGCTTGTAGGAACTTGACTTTGAAGATAAACACACAGCTAGTGATTTGCAAAGTGAATGGTGTTACTTGGCAAATATGCTTAGTTTCAAGTGGCTCTATAGGGTAAAAAGCAGACTTTTCAATATAGACAAAACATGGTTTTCCCTGCCTGAATCTCTCATTCTTTGGCGAATTCTGTTCATTCCAAGCGGGAAAAGCAAGTAGGAAGTTGACTTTGAGGATAAAAACACAGCTAGTGTTTTGCAAAGTGAATTGCTGTTACTAAGCCAATAAGTTTAATTTTAAGTGGTTCTAGATGGTAAAAAGCATACTTTTCTATATAGACAAAACATGCATTTCCCAGTGTGAATTACACATTCTTAGGCAAATTTGTTCATACCAAGCAGGAAAAGCTTTTAGAAATTTGACTTTCAAGATAAACACAGCTAGTGTTTTGCAAATTGAATGGTTGTTACTAAGCCAATAAGTTTAATTTTAAGTGGTTCTATACTCTTCTATATAGACAAAACATGCCTTTCCCATTCTGAATCACACATTATTAGGCAAATTCTGTTCTGTCAAAGCAGGAAAAGCTTGTAAGAAGTTGATTTTGAGCATGAACACACAGCTAGTAATTTGCAAAGGGAAATGCTGTTACTTGGCCAATAAGTTTAATTTTAAGTGTTTCTAGATGGTAAGAAGCATACCTTTCTATATAGACAAAACATGCATTTCCCAGTGTGAATTACACATTCTTAGGTGAATTCTGTTCGTACCAAGGGGGAAAAGCTTTTAGGAAATTGACTTTCAAGATAAACACACAGCTAGTGTTTTGCAAAGTGAAATCCTGTTACTTGGCCAATAAGTTTAATTTTAAGTGGTTCTAGATGGTAAGAAGCATACTTTTCTATATAGACAAAACATGTGTTTCCCAGTCTGAATCACACAATCTTAGGCAAATTCTGTTCGGTCAAAGCGGGAAAAGCTTGTAAGAAGTTGACTTTGAACATAAACACCCAGCTAGAAATTTGCAAAGTGAAATGCTGTTGCTAGGGCAATAAGTTTAATTTTTATTGTTTCTATGCGGTAAGAAGCATACTCTTCTATATGGACAAATCATGCGTTTCCCAATCTGAATCAAACATTCTTAGGTGAATCGTGTTCGTTCCAAGCAGGTAAAGTTTGTAGGATGTTGACTTTACACATAAATACAAAGCTAGTGTATTACAGAGTGAATTGTTCTCACTTGGCGATTAAACTTAGTTTTAAGTTGTTCTGGATGGTAAAAAGGATACTTTTCTATATAGACTAAAAAAGCTTTTCCCAGGCTCCATCTCTCAATCTTTTGTGAATTCTGTTCATTCAAAGTGGAAAAAGCTTGCAGGAACTTGTCTTTGAAGATAAACACACACCTAGTGATTTCTAAAGTGAATGGCTGTTACTTGAGTAATAAGCTTAGTTTAAGTGGTTCTAGACGGTAAAAAGCATAATTTTCTACATAGACAAAATATGCCTAGTAATTTGCAAAGTGAAATGCTGCTACTTGGCCAATAAGTTTAATTTTAAGTGTTTCTAGACAGTAAGAAGCATACTCTTCTATATACACAAAACCTCTGTTTCCCAGTCTGAATCACACATTCTTAGGCAAATTCTGTTCTTTCCAAGGGGGAAATCCTCGTAGGAAGTTGACGTTCAAGATAAACACACAGCTAGTGTTTTTTAAAGTGAATTGCTGTTACTAGGCGAATAAGCTTAGTTTTAAGTGGTTCTAGCGGGTAAAAAGAAGACTTTTCAATATAGACAAAACATAGTTTCCCAGTCTGAATCTATCATTCCTTGGTGATTTCTGTTCGTTCCAATCGGGAAAAGCTTTTTGAAGTTGACTTTGAGGATAAACACACAGCTAGTGTTTTGCAAAGTGAATTGCTGTTTCTTGGCCAATAAGCATAGTTTTAAGTGGTCCTAGAAGCCAAAAAGCATACTTTTCTATAGAAACAAAACATGCGTTTCGCAGTCTGAATCACACATTCTTAGGCAAATTGTGTTCGTTCCAAGTGGGTAAAATTTGTAGGATGTTGACATTGAAGATAAAAACACAGCTACTTTTTAAAGAGTGAATTGTTCTTACTTGGCGACTAAGGTTAGTTTTAAGTAGTCCTGGACGGTAAAAAGGAAACCTTTCTATATAGACTAAAAAAGCTTTTCTGAGTCTCAATCTCTCATTCTTTTGCGAATTCTGTTCGTTCAAAGCCGGAAAAGGTGCAGAACTTGACTTTGAAGATAAACAAACAGCTATTGATTTGCAAAGTGAATGGCTGTTACTTGGTGAATAAGCTTAGTTTTAAGTGGTTCTAGAGGGTAAAAAGCACACTTTTCAATATGGACAAAACCAGGTTTTCCCAGTCGGAATCTCTCATTCTTTGGCGAATTCTGTTCCTTACAAGGGGGAAAGGCATATAGGAAGTTGACTTTGAAGATAAACACACAGCTAGTGTTTTGCATAGATAATTGCTGTTACTTGGCCAATAAACTTAATTTTAAGAGGTTCTAGACGGTCAAAAGCAGTCCTTTTTGTATAGACAAAACTTGCCTTTCCCAGTCTGACTCACACATTCTTAGGTTAATTCAGTTCTTTCCAAGTGGGAAAAGCTTGTTGGAAGTTAACTTTGAAAATAAACACACAGCTAGTGATTTGCAAAGTGAATTGCTGTGACTTTTCGAATAAGCTTAGTTTTAAGTGGTTCTAGACCGTAAAAAGCATACTTTTCTATATAGACAAAACATGCCTTTCCCAGTCTGAATCACATATTCTTACATGAATTCTGTCCATTCCATGTGGGAAAAGCTTGTAGGAAGTTGACTTTGAAGATAAACACACAGCTAGTGTTTTGCAAAGTGAATTGCTGTTACTAGCAGAATAAGCTTAGTTTTATGTGGTTCTAGCTTGGCAATTAAGCTGAGTTTTAAGTAGGTGTAGATGGTGAAAAGCAGAATTATCTATATAGACTAAAAAAGCTTTTCCCAGTCTCAGTCTCTCATTCTTTGGTGATTTCTGTCCGGTCCAAGAGGGAAAAGCTTGTAGGAACTTGACTTTGAAGATAAATGCACAGCCAGTGATTTGCAAAGTGAATGGTGTTCCTTGGCAAATATGCTTAGGTTTAAGTGGCTCTAGAGGGTAAAAAGCAGACATTTCAATATATTCAAAACATGGTTTTCCCTGCCTGAATCTCTCATTCTTTGGTGAATTCTGTTCATTCCAAGCAGGAAAAGCTGGTAGGAAGTTGACTTTGAAGAAAAAAACACTGCTAGTGTTTTGCAAAGTGAATTGCTGTTACTTGGCCAATAGGCATAGTTTTAAGTGGTCCTAGAAGGTAAAAAGCATAATTTTGTATATAGACAAAACCTCTGTTTCCCAGTCTTAATCACACATTCTTACGTGAATTGTGTTGGTTCCAAGCAGGAAAAGTTTGTGGAAAGTTGACTTTGAAGATAAAAAACACAGCTAGTGTTTTACAAAGTGAATGGTTCTTACTTGGCAATTAAGCTTAGTTTTAATTAGTTCTAGACGTTAAAAAGCATACTTTTCTATATAGACTAAAAAAGCTTTTCCCAATCTCAACCTCTCATTCTTTGGCGAATTATGTTTGTTCCAAGCGGGAGAAGCTTGTAGGAACTTGACTTTGAAGAGAAACACACAGCTAGTGTTTTTCAAAGTGAATTGTTGTTACTTGGCTAATGAGCTTAGTTTTAAGAGGTCCGAGAAGGTAAAAAGCATACTTTACTATATTGACAAAACTTGCATTTCCAAATCTGAATCACACATTCTTAGACGAATCATGTTCGTTCCAAGCGGCAAAATTTGTAGGAAGTTGACTTTGAATATAACAACATGCTAGTGCTTTACAAAGTGAATTGTTCTTACTTGGCGATTAAGCTTAGTTTTAAGTGGTTGTAGATGGTAAAAAGCATACTTTTCTATATAGACTAAAAAAGCTTTTTCCAGTCTCAATCTCTCATTCTTTGGCGAATTCTGTTCCTTCCAATTGGGTAAAGCTTGTAGGAAGTTGACTTTGAAGATAAACACACAGCTAGTGTTTTGCAAAGTGAATTGCTGTTACTTGGCCAATAAGCTTAATTTTACGTGATTCTAGACGGTAAAAAGCATACTTTTCTATATAGACTAAAGAAGCTTTTCCCTGTCTCAATCTCTCATTCTTTGGCGAATTCTGTTCGTTCCAAGCAGGAAAAGCTTGTAGGAAGTTGAATTTCAAGAAAAACATACATCTAGTGATATTCAAATTGAATTGCTGTTACTAGGCGAATAAGCTTAGATTTATGTGGTTCTAGCGGGTAAAAAGCAGACTTTTCAGTATAGACTTTTCTCTATATATACATAATATATATATTATATCTATATAATATATTCTTTTCTATGTAGACAAAACGTGCGTTTCCCCATCTGAATCACACATTCTTAGGCGAATTCTGTTCCTTCCAATTGGGTAAAGCTTGTAGGAAGTTGACTTTGAAGATAAACACACAGCTAGTGTTTTGCAAAGTGAATTGCTGTTACTTGGCCAATAAGCTTATTTTTAAGTGGTTCTAGACAGTAAAAAGCAGACTTACTTTTATAGAATGAAAAAGCTTTTCCCAGTCTCAGTCTCTCATTCTTTGGCGAATTCTGTTCATTCCAAGAGGGAAAAGCTTGTAGGAAGTTGACTTTGAAGAGAAACACACAGCTAGTGATTTGCAAAGTGAATGGTTGTTACTTGGCGTACAAGCTTAGTTTTAAGTGGTTCTAGATGTTAAAAAGCAGACTTTTCAATATAGACAAACATGGGTTTCCCAGTCTGAATCTCTCATTCTTTGGCGAATTCTGTTCTTTCCAAGGGGGAAAAGCTTGTAGGAAGTTGAATTTCAAGATAAAGACACAACTAGTTATTTGCAAAGGGAATTGCTGTTGCTTGGCCAATAAGCTTAGTTTTAACTGGTTCTAGAGGGTAAAAATCAGACTTTTATATATACACAAAACATGCATTTCCCAGTTTTAATCACACATTCTTAGGCGAATAGTGTTCGTTCCCACCTGGAAAAGTTTGTAAGAAGGTGACTTTGAAGATAAACACACAGGTAGTGTTTTACAAAGTGAATTGTTCTTACTTGGCGATTAAGCTTACTTTTAAGTAGTTCTAGATGGTAAAAAGCATACTTATCTATGTAGACTAAAAAAGCTTTTCCCATTCTCAATCTCTCACTCTTTGGCGAATTCTGTTCCTTTGGAGCGGGAAAAGCTGGTAGGAAGTTGAATTTGAAGATAAACACACAGCTAGTGTTTTGCAATGTTAATTGCTGTTACTTGGTCAATAAGCTTAGTTTTCAGTGGTTCTAGAGGGTAAAAAGCAGACTTTTCAATATAGACAAAACATGGGTTTCCCAGTGTGAATCGAACATTCTTTCGTGAATCTGTTCTTTCCAAGCAGGAAAACCTTGTAGGAAGTGGACTTTGAGGATAAACACACAGCTATTGTTTTACAAGGTGAATTGCTGTTACTTGGCCAAAAAGCTTAGTTTTCAGTGTTTCTAGAGGAGAAAAAGCAGACTTTTATGTAAAGACAAAACATGCATTTCCCAGTCTGAATCACACATTCTTAGGCGAATGGTGTTCGTTCTAAGCGGGAAAAGTTTGTATGAAGGTGATTTTGAATATAAACACACAGCTAGTGTTTTACAAAGTGAATTGTTCTTACTTGGCAATTAAGCTTAGTTTTAAGTAGTTCTAGATGGTAAAAAGCATACTTTTCTATATAGACTATAAAAATTTTTCCCAGTCTCAGTCTCTCATTCTTTGGTGAATTCTGTTCCTTCAAAGCGGGAAAAGATTGTAGGAACTAGCCATTGAAGATAAACACACAGCTAGTGTTTTCCAAAGTGAATTGCTGTTACTAGGTGAATAAGCTTAGTTTTAAGTGGTTCTAGAGGGTAAAAAGCACACTTTTCAATATAGACAAAACATGGGTTTCCCAGTCTTAATCTCTCATTCTTTGGCGAATTCTGTTCCTTCCAATTGGGTAAAGCTTGTAGGAAGTTGACTTTGAAGATAAACACACAGCTAGTGTTTTGCAAAGTGAATTGCTGTTACTTGGCCAATAAGCTTATTTTTAAGTGGTTCTAGAGGGTAAAAAGCATACTTTTCTATATAGACAAATCATGCCTTTCGAAGTCTGAATCAAACATTCTTAGGCAAATTCTGTTCCATCCAAGTGGGAAAAGCTTGTAGGAATTTGACTTTGAAGATAAACAGAGAGCTAGTGATTTGCAAATTGAATCGTGTTTTTTGGCGAATATGATTAGTTTTAAGTGGATCTAGAGGGTAAAAAGCAGACTTTTCAATATAGACATTACCTGGTTTTCCCAGTCTGAATCTCTCATTCTTTGGCGAATTCTGTTCTTTCCAAGGGGGTAAAGCTTGTAGGAAGTTGACTTTCAAAATAAACACACAGCAAGTGTTTTGCAAAGTGAATTGCTGTTACTTGGCCAATAAGCTTAGTTTTCAGTGGTTCTAGAGGGTAAAAGGCAGACTTTTCAATATAAACAAAACATGGGTTTCCCAGTCTGAATCGAACATTCTTTGATGAATCTGTTCGTTCCAAGCTGAAGAAGCTTGTAGGAAGTTGACTTTGAAGATAAACACACAGCTAGTGTTTTGCAAAGTGAATTGCTGTTACTTGGCCAATAAGCTTAGTTTTCAGTGGTTCTAGAGGAGAAAAAGCAGACTTCTATGTAAAGACAAAACATGGGTTTCCCAGTCTGAATCGAACATTCTTTGGTGAATCTGTTTGTTCCAAGCCTGAAAATCTTGTAGGAAGTTGACTCTGAAGATAAACACACAGTTAGTGTTTTGCAAAGTGAATTGCTGTTAATTGTCCAATAAGCTTAATTTTCAGTGGTTCTGGGGGAGAAAAAGCAGACTTTTATGTATAGACATAACATGCATTTCCAAGTCTGAACCACTCATTCTTAGGCAAATCGTGTTCGTTCCAAGCAGGAAAAGATTGTAGGAAGGTGACTTTGAAGATAAACACACAGATCGTGTTTTACAAAGTGTATTGTTCTTACTTGGCAATTAAGCTTAGTTTTAAGTAGTTCTAGATGGAAAAAGCATACTTTTCTATATAGACTATAAAAACTTTTCTCAGTCTCAGTCTCTCATACTTTGGCGAATTCTGTTCCATCAAATCGGGAAAAGCATGTAGGAATTTGACTTTGAAGAGAAACACAGAGCTGGTGATTTTCATATTGAATGGTGTTACTGGGCTAATATGCTTAGTTTTAAGTGGCTCTAGAGGGTAAAAAGCAGACTTTTCAATATAGACATAAGCTGGTTTTCCCAGACTGAATCTCTAATTCTTTGGCGAAATCTGTTCGTTCGAAGCGCAAAAGCTTGGAGGAAGTTGACTTTGAAGATAAACACAGCTAGTGTTTTGCAAAATGAATTGTTGTTACTTGGCCAATAAGCTTAATTTTCAGTTGTTCTAGAGGAGAAAAACCAGACTTTTATGTATAGACATATCATGCATTTCCCAGTCTGAAACACACATTCTTAGGCGAATGGTATTCGTTCCAAGCGGGAAATGTTTGTATGAAGGTACTTTGAAGATAAACACACAGCTAGTGTTTTACAAAGTGAATTGTTCTTACTTGGCAATTAAGTTTAGTTTTAAGTAGTTCTAGATGGAAAAAGCATACTTTTCTACATAGACTGTATAAACTTTTCCCAGTCTCGGTCTCCCATTCTTTGGCTAATTCTGTTCCTTCCTAGCGGGTAAAGCTTGTAGGAAATTGACATTGAAGAAAAACACACAGCTAGTGTTTTGCAAAGTGAGTTGCTGTTACTAGGCATATAAGCTTAATTTTAAGTGGTTCTAGGGGGTAAAAAGCAGAATTTCAATATAGTCAAAACATGGGTTTCCCAGTCTTAATCTCTCATTCTTTGGCGAATTCTGTTCTTTCCTAGGGGGTAAAGCTTGTAGGAATTTGACTTTGAAGATAAACACACAGCTAGTGTTTTGCAAAGTGAATTAATGTTACTTGGCCAATAAGCTTATTTTCAAGTGGTTCTACCCCATAAAAAGCATACTTTTTTATATGGACAAAACATGGGTTTCCTTTCCCAGTATGTATTGAACATTTTTTCGCGATTCGTGTTTGTTCTAAGTGGAAAAGGCTTGTAGAAAGTTGACTTTGAAGATAAATACAGACCTAGTGTTTTGCAAAGTGAATTGCTGTTACTTGGCCAATAAGCTTAATTTTAAGTGGTTCTGGAGGGTAAAAAGCATACTTTTCAATATAGACAAAACATGGGTTTCCTAGTCTGCATCGAACATTCTTTGGTGAATCTGTTTGTTCCAATTGGGAAAAGCTTATAGGAAGTTGACTTTTAAGATAAACGCATAGCTAGTGTGTCACGCGCTATGTCTCACCAGCAGGAACGACGCGGCCCACACAGGATCCTACTACAGAAAAGCTTTAATGCGTCTTGAGAGGGAGAGAATAAGCTTACAATGCAGAGATGGAGAATGAGGAATAATCGTCCCTTATATAGGAAACTATCCTTGCCTAGGATGTGTCACTCTCTGACTGGTCGCTGCCAATTATGCCAGATGACGTACCAAAACGTACGTGTCCCTTTGAGTAGGGAAGTTACCAGGTGCCTGCGTATTGCCTTTTTTACTAGGTGCATTCTGCCGGATGCCGGTGCCATCTTGTAATGGAGTTTGTGAGGACAGCTCCTCATATATGTGAGGACAGCTCCTCGGACAGCTCCTCACATCTGTGAGGACAGCTCCTCGGACAGCTCCTTACATCTCCCCCTTTTCTGTTTTTTTAAGCAAACAGAACACCCAGATATAGGAGGGCGAAGACAGAGGTCATATCCTCGTACAAAGTTGGCGAACCTGTACAAGAGAGATACCCTTAGGCTGTTGTTGGGACCCAGGGCACTCCCGACCCGTCGCACTGCCATTTTTCGAGGGAGGGAAAACTGGGGCAGAAACCCTCATGTAAAATGACATGCCTTCCAGGGAGCATATTTGGTAGAACTTCCCTGTGCGATGCTAAGCTCGTCACCCCACATGGGCTGCTCAAGCCGGACACTCTAATCCTGTGCAATGAACCGAGGTTCTAGTAGTGCAAGAGCTGTCCAGCTGGCCACCTGTTGCTTGAGCATGGTCAACCAGATATCGGCTGACGCTCCTTGTTCAAGGGCTACAAGCGCCTGGGCGATCACTACTTTGTCCTTTCTTGTTTGAGATCTCAATTTGCAAAGCAACCAGAGGAGTAACACTAATCCACAGCAGAGGATCACTCCAAAAAGTCCCACTCCCACCCATTCCTTGAAATAAGAGACTGCTGAGGTGATCCAGGACGACAATCCCTCCATCAAAGACAGGTCCAGTCGGGTAGAATTTACTTGAATGATGGTCGCTCTCAGCTCTCGAAGTGTCTGTTCAAACTCCGAGGTCCAATTCTGTAACAGATGCTGTGAAAGACTCTTAGACAGATTAGCAGCTCCGGTAAATTTGTCATATTATATGGAGGTGACACAAAGGCCTGGGAGTTTTTGCTCACAGCCAAGCTGGGCCAGTGGCCATGGAATGTCTAATTGCTCTCGGACCAGATCTATACGTTGGTTGACAAGCATAAGGCCTCCCCATATCTGAGTATTGGCTGAGGCCGGTCTGTCCTGAGCCACAGAGATGGTGGCCGATAAATCATTGATAGTTTGGGTTGTCTGTACTGAATTTGACAAGGGCAATGCCGAGGCAGTAACCGAGGCAGCGACTGCTGTCGTAGCAATAATGCCAGCAATAATTGCAGAAGTAACAAAATCTCTTTTTCCTCTAAATAAGGTCATGGTCCCCGAGGTATCAACAGGGATCGGGATAAAGCGAGGCATGCGGGGAACTACTGCGATATTTTATATGAGTAGCTGTCCAGACAGAGGCAGCAGGTTTGATGTTCCCCATCCAGGAAAATGACAACCGTCCCTTTTCGTCCTTTCCTCCAAATAGCATCGCCATGGGCGTAAGATCAGTGCAGCTACCATTAACACAATGTAAGGCCACCACCATAGAGAACTGTGGCGTTAGCCACAATGTCCTCCTCACCAGTTCCCCATGTGGCCTCCCTTAACCAAGCAGAAGATTGATTACATAACATAATGCAAGGGAGATCAAAAGATGTTTTGTTGAATATGCCAAAACAAAGGCTGCCCTTCAGGGGAATAGTCCTATTTTCTTTTAGTCGTTCAACCTGTGGATCCTTAGGTAAATAGGCCAACCCTAAATCCCTGTTAGTGGTACATCACTGGCATAGGGAGTGGAAATGTTGACATTATTCCCCATGGTAGCTCGCCCTGCACCGTTGCTGGCATCCATGGAAGAAGAGTGAGGAGGTGCAGGAGTCCCAGTCCCTTCTTGATCACTTGCTGTGATGTTCCGAGTAAGTCGTCCTGGGATCCATATGGGATTTTCATTGTCCTGTGGAAAAACACAGACAGCTCCCCTGGATCTTATTAAAACAGGATCCAGGCCTTTCCATTCATTTGTTATTACATCCTTCCATTTGACTAATTCTTTTGTCCTCTTGGGCTCTGAGCAATGTCGCTCAGCCGCTGTTTGTCCAGCTTCATCAAGATTTAAAAAATTTAAGGTAAAAAGGGCCAGAGCAGTGGCCACTCGGGGTGTTGGGGAGAGTTCTATCATAATTCCCCTTCTTTGTTTTATTAAATATGATTTGAGCGTCCGATGAGCACACTCTATGATTCCCTGTCCTTGAGGGTTGTAGGGCAGGCCCGTCAGGTGGGTAACCTGCATCTGAGCACAAAACTGACGGAATTTTTGAGATGTGTAGGCAGGGCCTTTGTCAGTTTTTACACATTTTTGCTTTCCCCAAGCACTCCATGCTTCAAGGCAGTGCTGAATGACATGTGTTGTTTTTTCTCCTGTAAGTGGGGTGGCATGTAGAATGCCAGAACATGTGTCTATAGATACATGCACATACTGTAATTTTCCAAAAGTAGAATTATGAGTAACATCCATTTGCCAGATTTGCAATGGCTGTATTCCTCTTGGGTTGACCCCGATGTGAGGAACTGGGAGGAACTGGCAGCACTGTTGGCATTGGGTGACTATATCACGTGCCTCTTTTCTAGTTATAGAGAAGCGGCGGCGTAAAGTTTCTGAGGTGACATGGAAATTGCCATGAAAGGCTTTAGCGGCCTCTAAAGGAGAGGCCAGGGCCACAGCTATCATTTTTGTGGCTTTGTCAGCCAAATCATTCTCTGAACTCATTGGGCCAGAGAGTCCAGAATGGGCCCGTATATGAGTAATGTATACAGGGATTCTTCTATTTAATAGGATAATTTGGACTTTTCGGAAAATATCTGCCACCTTACTAGTGGTTTTAATTATACTGGCGGTTTCAAGAATACTAACAGCACTAGCTCGGCCTCCTCCTCTGAGTCTAAGGTTTTATTTTCAGAGCTTTCAGAACTGTCGAGGTTCAGCGCTTCTAGCTCTTTCACAGGGTATAGGCTGGCTCCCCCTCCTGGTTTATGTGTAGAGGAGGAATTACTGGAATCTGAAAATTTCAACGCTCCCTTGTCTGCGGACTTACCGGGAGGGCACTTTTTCTTTCTTAGGATGTCTTTTTTCTTGCGCGCGCCCAACCTCTCACTACGTTCGGTTTCTGACAGACTTTCCCGGACTACCTCGAGAGTGGCCTGTCCTTCTACTACTGCTGCCTTACACGTTTCATCCTTTAAACAATTCTTAACCAGCTTCCATATAGCTTTGGTCCCTAGGCACAGATCCTCTTCCGCCAATTTTCTGTCAAGGTCTTTTCCAAGTTTATTCCATGAGGCAATCGTAAACGAGCCTGAACAGGCAAACCAAGGCGCCACCCTCTCCACCTCCTTCACAATGTTTTTAAGTGGTGTTCCTCCAATTTTGATGTGACCACAGACTGTGAGGATCCCATGATGGGCCAGGAACGCCGGAGGCTTATCTACGTCCGTCTGACAAGGCGTGAGGTGAAAGGGTAGAGACGGACACGCTGCTCTCTTATGTACGGGAGTCTTACACGCGCCTCCCCGGACGGTGCCGCTTATCTACGTCGGCCTTATCGCGTCCTTGTTCCTCAACACTCAAAATCGAAGGTAAAAGGGAGCTGCGCGAAGCTCACTTATATACGAGAGACTGAGAGGCACCTTCAGCTGCTGTGATCGTCCTTTTAACAGCGAAAACGGTGAAAACAGAACATAAAGAGTAGGGTGGCTCCCAGGACAAATACTATAGCCTCAACAAATCATTCCCAAGGCGGTGACAACCCCAGACCAAAGTCCAAGAGAGGGCTGCCTCTCCGAACGTATCTACCTGCAGTTCTGAATCCTCTTTGTCGCCAAGGGATCTCCGAAGGTGTTGACGATGGCGAGGTCTTTCCCGGGCTTTCGGCACCAGATGTCCCGCCAGCAGGAACGACGCGGCACACACAGGATTCTACTACAGAAAAGCTTTAATGCGTCTTGAGAGGGAGAGCATAAGCTTACAATGCGGAGACGGAGAGTGAGGAATAACCGTGCCTTATATAGGAAACTATCCTCGCGTAGGACGTGTCACTCTCTGACTGGTCGCTGCCAATTATACCAGATGACGTACCAAAACATACGTGTCCCTTTGAGTAGGCAAGTTAACAGGCGCCTGCGTATTGCCCTTTTTACTAGGTGCCTTCGGCCGGATGCCGGTGCCATCTAGTAATGGAGTTTGTGAGGACAGCTCCTCACATATGTGAGGACAGCTCCTCGGACTGCTCCTCTCATCTGTGAGGATAGCTCCTCAAACAGCTCCTCACACTAGTGTTTTGCAAAGTGAATTGATGTTACTTGGCCAAAAAGCTTAGTTTTAAGTGTTTCTAGACGGGAAAAAGCATACTTTTCTATATGGACAAAACCAGTGATTTGCAAAGTGAATTGCTGTTACTTGGCCAATAAGTTCAGTTTTCAGTGGTTCTAGAGGAGAAAAAGCATACTTTTATGTAATTTTCAGTGGTTTCTGTTACTAGGCCAATAAGCCTAATTTTCATTTGTTCTAGAGGAGAAAAACCAGACTTTTATGTATAGACATAACATGCATTTCCCAGTCTCAATCACACATTCTTAGGCGAATGGTGTTCGTTCCAAGTGGGAAATGTTTGTATGAAGGTGACTTTGAAGATAAACACACAGCTAGTGTTTTACAAAGTGAATTGTTCTTACTTGGCAATTAAGTTTAGTTTTAAGTAGTTCAAGATGGAAAAAGCATACTTTTCTACATAGACTATATAAACTTTTCCCAGTCTCAGTCTCCCATTCTTTGGCTAATTCTGTTCCTTCCTAGCGGGAAAAGCTTGTAGGAATTTAACATTGAAGAGAAACACAAAGCTAGTGATTAGCATATTGAATGGTGTTACTTGGCTAATATGCTTAGTTTTAAGTGGCTCTAGAGGTTAAAAAGCAGACTTTTCAATATAGCCAAAACATGGGTTTCCCAGTCTGAATCGAACATTCTTTGGTGAATCTGTTCGTTCCAAGCGGGAAAAGTTTGTATGATGTTGACTTTGAAGAAAAACACACAGCTAGTGTTTTGCAAAGTGAAATGTGTTACTTGGCGAATAACCTTAGTTTTAAGTGGTTCTAGAGGGTAAAAAGCATACTTTTCAATATAGTCTAAAAACTTTTCCCAGTCTCATTCTCTCATTCTTTGGCAAATTCTGTTCCTTCCAAGCGGGAAAAGCTTGTAGGAAATTGACTTTGAAGATAAAGACGCAGCTAGAGTTTTGCAAAGTGAATTGCTGTTACTTGGCAAATAAGCTTAATTTTCAGTGGTTCTAGACCTTAAATAGCATACTTTTTTATATGGACAAAACATGGGTTTCCTTTCCCAGTCTGAATTGAACATTTTTTCGCGAATCCTGTTCGTTCCAAGTGGGAAAAGCTTGTAGGTAGTTGACTTTTAAGATAAAGGCACAGCTAGTGTTTTGCAAAGTGAATTGATGTTACTTGGCCAAAAAGCTTAGTTTTAAGTGTTTCTAGATGGGAAAAAGCATACTTTTTTATACGGACAAAACATGGGTTTCCTTTCCCAGTCTGAGTCGAACATTCTTTGGCGAATTCTGTTCTTTCCAAGACCGAAAAGTTCGTAGGAAGTTGACCTTCTAGCTAAACACAAACAACTGTTTTGCAAAGTAAATTGCTCTTACTAGGCAAATACGCTTAGTTTTACATGGTTCTAGATGGTAAAAAGCAGACTTTTCAATATAGACAAAACATGGTTTTCCCAGTCTGAATCTCTCATTCTTTGGTGAAATCTGTTCGTTCGAAGCAGGAAAAGCTTGTAGGAAGTTGACTTTGAAGATAAACACACAGCCAGTGATTTGCAAAGTGAATTGCTGTTACTTGGCCAATAAACTTAGTTTTCAGTGGTTCTAGAGGGTAAAAAGCAGACTTTTCAATATAGCCAAAACATGGGTTTCCCAGTCTGAATTGAACATTCTTTGGTGAATCTGTTCGTTCCAAGCGGGAAAAGTTTGTATGAAGGTGACTTTGAAGGAAAACACACAGCTAGTGTTTTGCAAAGTGAATGGTGTTACTTGGCGAATAAGCTTAGTTTTAAGTGGTTCTAGAGGGTAAAAAGCATACTTTTCAATATAGTCTAAAAACTTTTCCCAGTCTCATTCTCTCATTCTTTGGCGAATTCTGATCCTTCCAAGCGGGAAAAGCTTGTAGGAAAATGACTTTGAAGATAAAGACACAGCTAGTGTTTTGCAAAGTGAATTGCTGTTACTTGGCAAATAAGCTTAATTTTCAGTGGTTCTAGACCGTAAATAGCATACTTTTCTATATGGACAAAACATGGGTTTCCTTTCCCAGTCTGACTCGAATATTCTTTGGCGAATTCTGTTCGTTCCAAGCGCGAAAAGCTTGTAGGAAGTTGACCTTCAAGCTAAACACACAGCAACTGATTTGCAAAGTAAATTGCTCTTACTAGGCAAATACGCTTAGTTGTAAATGGTTCTAGAGGGTAAAAAGCAGACTTTTCAATATAGACAAAACATGGTTTTCCCATTCTGAATCTCTCATTCTTTGGCCAAATTTCTTCCTTCAAAGCGGGAAAAGCTTGTAGAAGTTGACTTTGAAGATAAACACACAGCTAGTGTTTTCCAAAGTGAATTGCTGTTACTTGGACAATAAGCTTAGTTTTCAGTGGTTCTAGAGGAGAAAAAGCAGACTTTTATGTACAGACAAATCATGGCTTTCCGTGTCTGAATCACACATTCTTTGATGAATCTGTTTGTTCCAAGCGTGAAAAGCTTGTAGGAAGTTGACTTTGAAGATAAACACACAGCTAGTGTTTTGTAAAGTGAATTGTTGTTAATTGGCCAATAAGCTTAATTTTCAGTGGTTCTGGGGGAGAAAAAGCAGACTTTTATGTATAGACATAACATGCATTTCCCAGTCTCAATCACACATTCTTAGACGAATGGTGTTCGTTCCAAGCGGGAAATGTTTGTATGAAGGTGACTTTGAAGATAAACACACAGCTAGTGTTTTACAAAGTGAATTGTTCTTACTTGGCAATTAAGTTTAGTTTTAAGTAGTTCTAGATGGAAAAAGCATACTTTTCTACATAGACTATATAAACTTTTCCCAGTCTCAGTCTCCCATTCTTTGGCTAATTCTGTTCCTTCCTAGCGGGAAAAGCTTGTAGGAATTTAACATTGAAGAGAAACACAAAGCTAGTGATTAGCATATTGAATGGTGTTACTTGGCTAATATGCTTAGTTTTAAGTGGCTCTAGAGGGTAAAAAGGAGACTTTTCAATATAGCCAAAACATGGGTTTCCCTGCCTGAATCTCTCATTCTTTGGTGAATTCTGTTCATTCCAAGCGGGAAAAGCTTGTAGGAAGTTGACTTTGAAGATAAACACACAGCTAGTGTTTTGCAAAGTGAATGGTGTTCCTTGGCCAATAAGCTTAGTTTTCAGTGGTTCTAGAGGGTAAAAAGCATACTTTTCTATATACACAAGAAATGGGTTTCCCAGTCAGAATCTCTCATTTTTTGGCGAACTCTGTTCGTTCCAAATGGGAAAAGCTTGTAGGAAGTTGACTTTGAAGATAAACACACAGCTAGTGTTTTGCAAAATGAATTGTTGTTACTTGGCCAATAAGCTTCATTTTCAGTGGTTCTAGAGGAGAAAAACCAGACTTTTATGTATAGACATAACATGCATTTCCCAGTCTCAATCACACATTCTTAGGCAAATGGTGTTCGTTCCAAGCGGGAAATGTTTGTATGAAGGTGACTTTGAAGATAAACACACAGCTAGTGTTTTACAAAGTGAATTGTTCTTACTTGGCAATTAAGTTTAGTTTTAAGTAGTTCTAGATGGAAAAAGCATACTTTTCTACATAGACTATATAAACTTTTCCCAGTCTCATTCTCCCATTCTTTGGCTAATTCTGTTCCTTCCTAGCGGGAAAAGCTCGTAGGAATTTGACATTGAAGAGAGACACAGAGCTAGTGATTTGCATATTGAATGGTGTTACTTGGCTAATATGCTTAGTTTTAAGTGGCTCTAGAGGGTAAAAAGGAGACTTTTCAATATAGCCAAAACATGGGTTTCCCTGCCTGAATCTCTCATTCTTTGGTGAATTCTGTTCATTCCAAGCGGGAAAAGCTTGTAGGAAGTTGACTTTGAAGATAAACACACAGCTAGTGTTTTGCAAAGTGAATGGTGTTCCTTGGCCAATAAGCTTAGTTTTCAGTGGTTCTAGAGGGTAAAAAGCATACTTTTCTATATACACAAGAAATGGTTTTCCGAGTCTGAATCTCTCATTCTTTGGTGAAATCTGTTCGTTCGAAGCAGGAAAAGCTTGTAGGAAGTTGACTTTGAAGATAAACACACAGCCAGTGATTTGCAAAGTGAATTGCTCTTACTTGGCCAATAAACTTAGTTTTCAGTGGTTCTAGAGGGTAAAAAGCAGACTTTTCAATATAGCCAAAACATGGGTTTCCCAGTCTGAATCGAACATTCTTTGGTGAATCTGTTCGTTCCAAGCGGGAAAAGTTTGTATGAAGGTGACTTTGAAGGAAAACACACAGCTAGTGTTTTGCAAAGTGAATGGTGTTACTTGGCGAATAAGCTTAGTTTTAAGTGGTTCTAGAGGGTAAAAAGCATACTTTTCAATATAGTCTAAAAACTTTTCCCATTCTCATTCTCTCATTCTTTGGCGAATTCTGATCCTTCCAAGCGGGAAAAGCTTGTAGGAAAATGACTTTGAAGATAAAGACACAGCTAGTGTTTTGCAAAGTGAATTGCTGTTACTTGGCAAATAAGCTTAATTTTCAGTTGTTCTAGACCGTAAATAGCATACTTTTCTATATGGACAAAACATGGGTTCCCTTTCCCAGTCTGACTCGAATATTCTTTGGCGAATTCTGTTCGTTCCAAGCGCGAAAAGCTTGTAGGAAGTTGACCTTCAAGCTAAACACACAGCAACTGATTTGCAAAGTAAATTGCTCTTACTAGGCAAATACGCTTAGTTGTAAATGGTTCTAGAGGGTAAAAAGCAGACTTTTCAATATAGACAAAACATGGTTTTCCCATTCTGAATCTCTCATTCTTTGGCCAAATTTCTTCCTTCAAAGCGGGAAAAGCTTATGGAAGTTGATTTTGAAGATAAACACACAGCTAGTGTTTTGCAAAGTGAATTGCTGTTACTTGGACAATAAGCTTAGTTTTCAGTGGTTCTAGAGGAGAAAAAGCAGACTTTTATGTACAGACAAATCATGGATTTCCGTGTCTGAATCACACATTCTTTGATGAATCTGTTTGTTCCAAGCGTGAAAAGCTTGTAGGAAGTTGACTTTGAAGATAAACACACAGCTAGTGTTTTGTAAAGTGAATTGTTGTTAATTGGCCAATAAGCTTAATTTTCAGTGGTTCTGGGGGAGAAAAAGCAGACTTTTATGTATAGACATAACATGCATTTCTGAGTGTGAACCACTCTTTCTTAGGCAAATAGTGTTCATTCCAAGTGGGAAATGTTTGTAGGAAGGTGACTTTGAAGATAAACACACAGATAGTGTTTTACAAAGTGAATTGTTCTTACTTGGCAATTAAGCTTAGTTTTAAGTAGTTCTAGATGGAAAAAGCATACTTTTCTATAGAGACTATAAAAACTTTTCCCAGTCTCAGTCTCTCATACTTTGGCGAATTCTGTTCCATCCAAGCTGGAAAACCTTGTAGGAATTTGACTTTGAAGAGAAACACAGAGCTAGTGATTTGCATATTGAATGGTGTTACTTGGAGAATATGCTTACTTTTAAGTGGCTCTAGAGGGTAAAAAGCAGACTTTTCAATATAGAAGTAACCTGGTTTTCCCAGTCTGATTCTCTCATTCTTTGGCGAAATCTGTTCGTTCAAAGCAGAAAAGCTTGGAGGAAGTTGACTTTGAAGATAAACACAGCTAGTGTTTTGCAAAATGAATTGTTGTTACTTGGCCAATAAGCTTCATTTTCAGTGGTTCTAGAGGAGAAAAACCAGACTTTTATGTATAGACATAACATGCATTTCCCAGTCTTAATCACACATTCTTAGACGAATGGTGTTCGTTCCAAGCAGGAAATGTTTGTATGAAGGTGACTTTGAAGATAAACACACAGCTAGTGTTTTACAAAGCGAATTGTTCTTACTTGGCAATTAAGTTTAGTTTTAAGTAGTTCTAGATGGAAAAAGCATACTTTTCTACATAGACTATATAAACTTTTCCCAGTCTCAGTCTCCCATTCTTTGGCTAATTCTGTTCCTTCCTAGCGGGAAAAGCTTGTAGGAATTTGACATTGAAGAGAGACACAGAGCTAGTGATTTGCATATTGAATGGTGTTACTTGGCTAATATGCTTAGTTTTAAGTGGCTCTAGAGGGTAAAAAGGAGACTTTTCAATATAGCCAAAACATGGGTTTCCCTGCCTGAATCTCTCATTCTTTGGTGAATTCTGTTCATTCCAAGCGGGAAAAGCTTGTAGGAAGTTGACTTTGAAGATAAACACACAGCTAGTGTTTTGCAAAGTGAATGGTGTTCCTTGGCCAATAAGATAAGTTTTCAGTGGTTCTAGAGGGTAAAAAGCATACTTTTCTATATACACAAGAAATGGGTTTCCCAGTCAGAATCTCTCATTCTTTGGCGAACTCTGTTCGTTCCAAATGGGAAAAGCTTGTAGGAAGTTGACTTTGAAGATAAACGCACAGCTAGTGTTTTCCAAAGTGAATGGTGTTCCTTGGCCAATAAGCTTAGTTTTCAGTGGTTCTAGAGGGTAAAAAGCATACTTTTCTATATACACAAGAAATGGGTTTCCCAGTCAGAATCTCTCATTCTTTGGCGAACTCTGTTCGTTCCAAATGGGAAAAGCTTGCAGGAAGTTGACTTTGAAGATAAACGCACAGCTAGTGTTTTCCAAAGTGAATTGCTGTTACTTGACCAATAAGCTTAGTATTAAGTGGCTCTAGAGGGTAAAAAGCAGACTTTTCTATAGAGATAAAAAAAGCTTTTCCCAGTCTCAATCTCTCATTCTTTAGTGAATTGTATTCGTTCCAAGTGGGAAAAGCTTGTAGGAAGTTCACTTTCAAGAGAAACATACAGTTAGTGTTTTGCAAAGTGAATTGCTGTTACTTGGCCAATAAGCTAAGTTTTAAGTGTTTCTAGATGGTAAAGAGCATACTTTTCTATATAGACAAAACATGCATTTCCCAGTATTAATCACACATTCTTACGCGAATCGTGTTCTTTCCAAGAGGGAAAAGTTTGTAGGAAGGTGACTTTGAAGATAAACACACAGCTAGTGATTTACAAAGTGAATTGTTCTTAATTGGAAATTAAGCTTAGTTTTAAGTAGTTGTAGATGGTAAAATGCATACTTGTCTACATAGAAAAGACAGCTTTTCCCAGTCTAAATCTCTCACTCTTTGGCGAATTCTGTTCCTTCCAATCGGGAAAAGCTTGTAGAAAGTTGACTTTGAAGAGAAACACACAGCGAGTGTTTTGCAAAGTGAATTGCTCTTACTAGACAAATATTCTTAGATTTAAGTGGTTCTAGTGGGAAGAAAGCAGACTTTTCAATATAGCCAAGACATGGTTTGCCCAGTCTGAATTTCATTCTTTCCGGAATTTTGTTCGTTGCAAGCGGGAAAAACTTGTAATAAGTTGACTTTGAAGATACACACACAGCTACTGTTTTGCAAATAAATTGCTCTTACTTGGACAATAAGCTTAATTTTAGGTGGTTCTAGATGGTAAAAAGCATCCTTTTCTATATGGACAAAACATGGGTTTCCTTTCCCAGTCTGAATCGAACATTCTTTGGCGAATTCTGTTCGATCCAAGCTGGAAAAGTGTGTAAGAAATTGACTTTTAAAATAAACACACAGCTAGTGTTTTACAAAGTGAATTGTTCTTTCTTGGCGATTGAGCTTAGTTTTAAGTAATTCTAGATGGTAAAAATCATATTTTTCTATATAGACTAAAAAAGCTTCTCCCAGTCTCAATCTCTCATTGGTTGGCGAATTCAGTTCGTTCCAAGCGGGAAAAGCTTGTAGGAACTTGACTTTGAAGATAAACACACAGCTAGTGTTTTGCAAAGTGAATTGCTGCTACTTGCCCAATAAGCTTAGTTTTCAGTCGTTCTAGAGGAGAAAAAGCACACTTATCTATACAGACTAAAAAAGGTTTTCCCAGTCTCAATCTCTCACTCTTTGGCGAATTCTGTTCGTTCCAAGCGGGAAAAGCTTCTAGGAAGTTGACTTTCAAGATAAACACACAGCTAGTGTTTTGCAAAGTGAATTTCTGTTACTAGGCGTATAAGCTTAGTTTTAAGTGGTTCTGGATGGTAAAAAGCATACTTTCGTGTATAGACAAAACTTGCCTTTCCCAGTCTGAATCACAGATTCTTAGCGGAATTCTCTGCGTTCCAAGTGGGAAAAGCTTGCAGGAAGTTGACTTTGAAGATAAACGCACAGCTAGTGTTTTCCAAAGTGAATTGCTGTTACTTGACCAATAAGCTTAGTATTAAGTGGCTCTAGAGGGTAAAAAGCAGACTTTTCTATAGAGATAAAAAAAGCTTTTCCCAGTCTCAATCTCTCATTCTTTAGTGAATTGTATTCGTTCCAAGTGAGAAAACCTTGTAGGAAGTTCACTTTCAAGAAAAACATACAGTTAGTGTTTTGCAAAGTGAATTGCTGTTACTTGGCCAATAAGCTAAGTTTTAAGTGTTTCTAGATGGTAAAGAGCATACTTTTCTATATAGACAAAACATGCATTTCCCAGTATTAATCACACATTCTTTCGCGAATCGTGTTCTTTCCAAGAGGGAAAAGTTTGTAGGAAGGTGACTTTGAAGATAAACACACAGCTAGTGATTTACAAAGTGAATTGTTCTTAATTGGAAATTAAGCTTAGTTTTAAGTAGTTGTAGATGCTAAAATGCATACTTGTCTACATAGAAAAGACAGCTTTTCCCAGTCTAAATCTCTCACGCTTTGGCGAATTCTGTTCCTTCCAATCGGGAAAAGCTTGTAGAAAGTTGACTTTGAAGAGAAACACACAGCGAGTGTTTTGCAAAGTGAATTGCTCTTACTAGACAAATATTCTTAGATTTAAGTGGTTCTAGTGGGAAGAAAGCAGACTTTTCAATATAGCCAAGACATGGTTTGCCCAGTCTGAATTTCATTCTTTCCGGAATTTTGTTCGTTGCAAGCGGGAAAAACTTGTAATAAGTTGACTTTGAAGATACACACACAGCTACTGTTTTGCAAATAAATTGCTCTTACTTGGACAATAAGCTTAATTTTAGGTGGTTCTAGATGGTAAAAAGCATCCTTTTCTATATGGACAAAACATGGGTTTCCTTTCCCAGTCTGAATCGAACATTCTTTGGCGAATTCTGTTCGATCCAAGCTGGAAAAGTGTGTAAGAAATTGACTTTTAAAATAAACACACAGCTAGTGTTTTACAAAGTGAATTGTTCTTTCTTGGCGATTGAGCTTAGTTTTAAGTAATTCTAGATGGTAAAAATCATATTTTTCTATATAGACTAAAAAAGCTTCTCCCAGTCTCAATCTCTCATTGGTTGGCGAATTCAGTTCGTTCCAAGCGGGAAAAGCTTGTAGGAACTTGACTTTGAAGATAAACACACAGCTAGTGTTTTGCAAAGTGAATTGCTGCTACTTGCCCAATAAGCTTAGTTTTCAGTCGTTCTAGAGGAGAAAAAGCACACTTATCTATACAGACTAAAAAAGGTTTTCCCAGTCTCAATCTCTCACTCTTTGGCGAATTCTGTTCGTTCCAAGCGGGAAAAGCTTCTAGGAAGTTGACTTTCAAGATAAACACACAGCTAGTGTTTTGCAAAGTGAATTTCTGTTACTAGGCGAATAAGCTTAGTTTTAAGTGGTTCTGGATGGTAAAAAGCATACTTTCGTGTATAGACAAAACTTGCCTTTCCCAGTCTGAATCACAGATTCTTAGCGGAATTCTCTGCGTTCCAAGTGGGAAAAGCTTGCAGGAAGTTGACTTTGAAGATAAACGCACAGCTAGTGTTTTCCAAAGTGAATTGCTGTTACTTGACCAATAAGCTTAGTACTAAGTGGCTCTAGAGGGTAAAAAGCAGACTTTTCTATAGAGATAAAAAAAGCTTTTCCCAGTCTCAATCTCTCATTCTTTAGTGAATTGTATTCGTTCCAAGTGAGAAAACCTTGTAGGAAGTTCACTTTCAAGAAAAACATACAGTTAGTGTTTTGCAAAGTGAATTGCTGTTACTTGGCCAATAAGCTAAGTTTTAAGTGTTTCTAGATGGTAAAGAGCATACTTTTCTATATAGACAAAACATGCATTTCCCAGTATTAATCACACATTCTTACGCGAATCGTGTTCTTTCCTAGAGGGAAAAGTTTGTAGGAAGGTGACTTTGAAGATAAACACACAGCTAGTGATTTACAAAGTGAATTGTTCTTAATTGGAAATTAAGCTTAGTTTTAAGTAGTTGTAGATGGTAAAATGCATACTTGTCTACATAGAAAAGACAGCTTTTCCCAGTCTAAATCTCTCACTCTTTGGCGAATTCTGTTCCTTCCAATCGGGAAAAGCTTGTAGAAAGTTGACTTTGAAGAGAAACACACAGCGAGTGTTTTGCAAAGTGAATTGCTCTTACTAGACAAATATTCTTAGATTTAAGTGGTTCTAGTGGGAAGAAAGCAGACTTTTCAATATAGCCAAGACATGGTTTGCCCAGTCTGAATTTCATTCTTTCCGGAATTTTGTTCGTTGCAAGCGGGAAAAACTTGTAATAAGTTGACTTTGAAGATACACACACAGCTACTGTTTTGCAAATAAATTGCTCTTACTTGGACAATAAGCTTAATTTTAGGTGGTTCTAGATGGTAAAAAGCATCCTTTTCTATATGGACAAAACATGGGTTTCCTTTCCCAGTCGGAATCGAACATTCTTTGGCGAATTCTGTTCGATCCAAGCTGGAAAAGTGTGTAAGAAAATGACTTTTAAAATAAACACACAGCTAGTGTTTTACAAAGTGAATTGTTCTTACTTGGCGATTGAGCTTAGTTTTAAGTAATTCTAGATGGTAAAAATCATATTTTTCTATATAGACTAAAAAAGCTTCTCCCAGTCTCAATCTCTCATTGGTTGGCGAATTCAGTTCGTTCCAAGCGGGAAAAGCTTGTAGGAAGTTGACATTGAAGATAAACACACAGCTAGTATTTTGCAAATTGAATTGCTTTTACTTGGCCAATAAGCTTAGTTTTAACTGGTTCTAGACAGTAAAAAGCAGACTTATTTATATAGACTGAAAAAGCTTTTCCCAGTCTTAGTCTCTCATTCTTTGGTGAATTCTGTTGGTTCCAAGATGGAAAAGTTTCTAGGAAGTTGACTTTCAAGATAAACACACAGCTAGTGTTTTGCAGAGTGAATTTCTGTTACTAGGCGAATAAGCTTAGTTTTAAGTGGTTCTAGATGGTAAAAAGCAGACTTTTCCATATAGACAAACATGGGTTTCCCAGTCTGAATTTCTCATTCTTTGGCGACTTCAGTTCTTTCCGAGGGGGAAAAGCTTGTAGGAAGTTGACTTTGAAGATAAACACACAGCTAGTTTTTTGTAAAGTGAATTGCTGTTAATTGGCCAATAAGCTTAATTTTCAGTGGTTCTGGGGGAGAAAAAGCAGACTTTTATGTATAGACATAACATGCATTTCTGAGTGTGAACCACTCTTTCTTAGGCAAATAGTGTTCATTCCAAGTGGGAAATGTTTGTAGGAAGGTGACTTTGAAGATAAACACACAGATAGTGTTTTACAAAGTGAATTGTTCTTACTTGGCAATTAAGCTTAGTTTTAAGTAGTTCTAGATGGAAAAAGCATACTTTTCTATAGAGACTATAAAAACTTTTCCCAGTCTCAGTCTCTCATACTTTGGCGAATTCTGTTCCATCCAAGCTGGAAAACCTTGTAGGAATTTGACTTTGAAGAGAAACACAGAGCTAGTGATTTGCATATTGAATGGTGTCACTTGGAGAATATGCTTACTTTTAAGTGGCTCTAGAGGGTAAAAAGCAGACTTTTCAATATAGAAGTAACCTGGTTTTCCCAGTCTGAATCTCTCATTCTTTGGCGAAATCTGTTCGTTCGAAGTGGAAAAGCTTGGAGGAAGTTGACTTTGAAGATAAACACAGCTAGTGTTTTGCAAAATGAATTGTTGTTACTTGGCCAATAAGCTTCATTTTCAGTGGTTCTAGAGGAGAAAAACCAGACTTTTATGTATAGACATAACATGCATTTCCCAGTCTCAATCACACATTCTTAGGCGAATGGTGTTCGTTCCAAGCGGGAAATGTTTGTATGAAGGTGACTTTGAAGATAAACACACAGCTAGTGTTTTACAAAGTGAATTGTTCTTACTTGGCAATTAAGTTTAGTTTTAAGTAGTTCTAGATGGAAAAAGCATACTTTTCTACATAGACTATATAACTTTTCCCAGTCTCAGTCTCCCATTTTTTTGGCTAATTCTGTTCCTTCCTAGCGGGAAAAGCTTGTAGGAATTTGACATTGAAGAGAGACACAGAGCTAGTGATTTGCATATTGAATGGTGTTACTTGGCTAATATGCTTAGTTTTAAGTGGCTCTAGAGGGTAAAAAGGAGACTTTTCAATATAGCCAAAACATGGGTTTCCCTGCCTGAATCTCTCATTCTTTGGTGAATTCTGTTCATTCCAAGCAGGAAAAGCTTGTAGGAAGTTGACTTTGAAGATAAACACACAGCTAGTTTTTTGTAAAGTGAATTGCTGTTAATTGGCCAATAAGCTTAATTTTCAGTGGTTCTGGGGGAGAAAAAGCAGACTTTTATGTATAGACATAACATGCATTTCTGAGTGTGAACCACTCTTTCTTAGGCAAATAGTGTTCATTCCAAGGGGGAAATGTTTGTAGGAAGGTGACTTTGAAGATAAACACACAGATAGTGTTTTACAAAGTGAATTGTTCTTACTTGGCAATTAAGCTTAGTTTTAAGTAGTTCTAGATGGAAAAAGCATACTTTTCTATAGAGACTATAAAAACTTTTCCCAGTCTCAGTCTCTCATACTTTGGCGAATTCTGTTCCATCCAAGCTGGAAAACCTTGTAGGAATTTGACTTTGAAGAGAAACACAGAGCTAGTGATTTGCATATTGAATGGTGTCACTTGGAGAATATGCTTACTTTTAAGTGGCTCTAGAGGGTAAAAAGCAGACTTTTCAATATAGAAGTAACCTGGTTTTCCCAGTCTGAATCTCTCATTCTTTGGCGAAATTTGTTCGTTCGAAGCGGAAAAGCTTGGAGGAAGTTGACTTTGAAGATAAACACAGCTAGTGTTTTGCAAAATGAATTGTTGTTACTTGGCCAATAAGCTTCATTTTCAGTGGTTCTAGAGGAGAAAAACCAGACTTTTATGTATAGACATAACATGCATTTCCCAGTCTCAATCACACATTCTTAGGCGAATGGTGTTCGTTCCAAGCGGGAAATGTTTGTATGAAGGTGACTTTGAAGATAAACACACAGCTAGTGTTTTACAAAGTGAATTGTTCTTACTTGGCAATTAAGTTTAGTTTTAAGTAGTTCTAGATGGAAAAAGCATACTTTTCTACATAGACTATATAACTTTTCCCAGTCTCAGTCTCCCTTTTTTTTGGCTAATTCTGTTCCTTCCTAGCGGGAAAAGCTTGTAGGAATTTGACATTGAAGAGAGACACAGAGCTAGTGATTTGCATATTGAATGGTGTTACTTGGCTAATATGCTTAGTTTTAAGTGGCTCTAGAGGGTAAAAAGGAGACTTTTCAATATAGCCAAAACATGGGTTTCCCTGCCTGAATCTCTCATTCTTTGGTGAATTCTGTTCATTCCAAGCAGGAAAAGCTTGTAGGAAGTTGACTTTGAAGATAAACACACAGCTAGTGTTTTGCAAAGTGAATGGTGTTCCTTGGCCAATAAGCTTAGTTTTCAGTGGTTCTAGAGGGTAAAAAGCATACTTTTCTATATACACAAGAAATGGGTTTCCCAGTAAGAATCTCTCATTCTTTGGCGAACTCTGTTCGTTCCAAATGGGAAAAGCTTGTAGGAAGTTGACTTTGAAGATAAACGCACAGCTAGTGTTTTCCAAAGTGAATGGTGTTCCTTGGCCAATAAGCTTAGTTTTCAGTGGTTCTAGAGGGTAAAAAGCATACTTTTCTATATACACAAGAAATGGGTTTCCCAGTCAGAATCTCTCATTCTTTGGCGAACTCTGTTCGTTCCAAATGGGAAAAGCTTGCAGGAAGTTGACTTTGAAGATAAACGCACAGCTAGTGTTTTCCAAAGTGAATTGCTGTTACTTGACCAATAAGCTTAGTATTAAGTGGCTCTAGAGGGTAAAAAGCATACTTTTCTATAGAGATAAAAAAAGCTTTTCCCAGTCTCAATCTCTCATTCTTTAGTGAATTGTATTCGTTCCAAGTGGGAAAAGCTTGTAGGAAGTTCACTTTCAAGAAAAACATACAGTTAGTGTTTTGCAGAGTGAATTTCTGTTACTAGGCGAATAAGCTTAGTTTTAAGTGGTTCTGGATGGTAAAAAGCATACTTTCGTGTATAGACAAAACTTGCCTTTCCCAGTATTAATCACACATTCTTACGCGAATTGTGTTCTTTCCAAGAGGGAAAAGTTTGTAGGAAGGTGACTTTGAAGATAAACACACAGCTAGTGATTTACAAAGTGAATTGTTCTTAATTGGAAATTAAGCTTAGTTTTAAGTAGTTGTAGATGGTAAAATGCATACTTGTCTACATAGAAAAGACAGCTTTTCCCAGTCTAAATCTCTCACGCTTTGGCGAATTCTGTTCCTTCCAATCGGGAAAAGCTTGTAGAAAGTTGACTTTGAAGAGAAACACACAGCGAGTGTTTTGCAAAGTGAATTGCTCTTACTAGACAAATATTCTTAGATTTAAGTGGTTCTAGTGGGAAGAAAGCAGACTTTTCAATATAGCCAAGACATGGTTTGCCCAGTCTGAATTTCATTCTTTCCGGAATTTTGTTCGTTGCAAGCGGGAAAAACTTGTAATAAGTTGACTTTGAAGATACACACACAGCTACTGTTTTGCAAATAAATTGCTCTTACTTGGACAATAAGCTTAATTTTAGGTGGTTCTAGATGGTAAAAAGCATCCTTTTCTATATGGACAAAACATGGGTTTCCTTTCCCAGTCGGAATCGAACATTCTTTGGCGAATTCTGTTCGATCCAAGCTGGAAAAGTGTGTAAGAAATTGAATTTTAAAATAAACACACAGCTAGTGTTTTACAAAGTGAATTGTTCTTACTTGGCGATTGAGCTTAGTTTTAAGTAATTCTAGATGGTAAAAATCATATTTTTCTATATAGACTAAAAAAGCTTCTCCCAGTCTCAATCTCTCATTGGTTGGCGAATTCAGTTCGTTCCAAGCGGGAAAAGCTTGTAGGAAGTTGACATTGAAGATAAACACACAGCTAGTATTTTGCAAATTGAATTGCTTTTACTTGGCCAATAAGCTTAGTTTTAACTGGTTCTAGACAGTAAAAAGCAGACTTATTTATATAGACTGAAAAAGCTTTTCCCAGTCTGAGTCTCTCATTCTTTGGTGAATTCTGTTGGTTCCAAGATGGAAAAGTTTCTATTAAGTTGACTTTCAAGATAAACACACAGCTAGTGTTTTGCAGAGTGAATTTCTGTTACTAGGCGAATAAGCTTAGTTTTAAGTGGTTCTGGATGGTAAAAAGCATACTTTCGTGTATAGACAAAACTTGCCTTTCCCAGTATTAATCACACATTCTTACGTGAATCGTGTTCTTTCCAAGAGGGAAAAGATTGTAGGAAGGTGACTTTGAAGATAAACACACAGCTAGTGATTTACAAAGTGAATTGTTCTTAATTGGAAATTAAGCTTAGTTTTAAGTAGTTGTAGATGCTAAAATGCATACTTGTCTACATAGAAAAGACAGCTTTTCCCAGTCTAAATCTCTCACGCTTTGGCGAATTCTGTTCCTTCCAATCGGGAAAAGCTTGTAGAAAGTTGACTTTGAAGAGAAACACACAGCGAGTGTTTTGCAAAGTGAATTGCTCTTACTAGACAAATATTCTTAGATTTAAGTGGTTCTAGTGGGAAGAAAGCAGACTTTTCAATATAGCCAAGACATGGTTTGCCCAGTCTGAATTTCATTCTTTCCGGAATTTTGTTCGTTGCAAGCGGGAAAAACTTGTAATAAGTTGACTTTGAAGATACACACACAGCTACTGTTTTGCAAATAAATTGCTCTTACTTGGACAATAAGCTTAATTTTAGGTGGTTCTAGATGGTAAAAAGCATCCTTTTCTATATGGACAAAACATGGGTTTCCTTTCCCAGTCTGAATCGAACATTCTTTGGCGAATTCTGTTCGATCCAAGCTGGAAAAGTGTGTAAGAAATTGACTTTTAAAATAAACACACAGCTAGTGTTTTACAAAGTGAATTGTTCTTTCTTGGCGATTGAGCTTAGTTTTAAGTAATTCTAGATGGTAAAAATCATATTTTTCTATATAGACTAAAAAAGCTTCTCCCAGTCTCAATCTCTCATTGGTTGGCGAATTCTGTTCGTTCCAAGCGGGAAAAGCTTCTAGGAAGTTGACTTTCAAGATAAACACACAGCTAGTGTTTTGCAAAGTGAATTTCTGTTACTAGGCGAATAAGCTTAGTTTTAAGTGGTTCTGGATGGTAAAAAGCATACTTTCGTGTATAGACAAAACTTGCCTTTCCCAGTCTGAATCACAGATTCTTAGCGGAATTCTCTGCGTTCCAAGTGGGAAAAGCTTGCAGGAAGTTGACTTTGAAGATAAACGCACAGCTAGTGTTTTCCAAAGTGAATTGCTGTTACTTGACCAATAAGCTTAGTACTAAGTGGCTCTAGAGGGTAAAAAGCAGACTTTTCTATAGAGATAAAAAAAGCTTTTCCCAGTCTCAATCTCTCATTCTTTAGTGAATTGTATTCGTTCCAAGTGAGAAAACCTTGTAGGAAGTTCACTTTCAAGAAAAACATACAGTTAGTGTTTTGCAAAGTGAATTGCTGTTACTTGGCCAATAAGCTAAGTTTTAAGTGTTTCTAGATGGTAAAGAGCATACTTTTCTATATAGACAAAACATGCATTTCCCAGTATTAATCACACATTCTTACGCGAATCGTGTTCTTTCCAAGAGGGAAAAGTTTGTAGGAAGGTGACTTTGAAGATAAACACACAGCTAGTGATTTACAAAGTGAATTGTTCTTAATTGGAAATTAAGCTTAGTTTTAAGTAGTTGTAGATGGTAAAATGCATACTTGTCTACATAGAAAAGACAGCTTTTCCCAGTCTAAATCTCTCACGCTTTGGCGAATTCTGTTCCTTCCAATCGGGAAAAGCTTGTAGAAAGTTGACTTTGAAGAGAAACACACAGCGAGTGTTTTGCAAAGTGAATTGCTCTTACTAGACAAATATTCTTAGATTTAAGTGGTTCTAGTGGGAAGAAAGCAGACTTTTCAATATAGCCAAGACATGGTTTGCCCAGTCTGAATTTCATTCTTTCCGGAATTTTGTTCGTTGCAAGCGGGAAAAACTTGTAATAAGTTGACTTTGAAGATACACACACAGCTACTGTTTTGCAAATAAATTGCTCTTACTTGGACAATAAGCTTAATTTTAGGTGGTTCTAGATGGTAAAAAGCATCCTTTTCTATATGGACAAAACATGGGTTTCCTTTCCCAGTCTGAATCGAACATTCTTTGGCGAATTCTGTTCGATCCAAGCTGGAAAAGTGTGTAAGAAATTGACTTTTAAAATAAACACACAGCTAGTGTTTTACAAAGTGAATTGTTCTTTCTTGGCGATTGAGCTTAGTTTTAAGTAATTCTAGATGGTAAAAATCATATTTTTCTATATAGACTAAAAAAGCTTCTCCCAGTCTCAATCTCTCATTGGTTGGCGAATTCTGTTCGTTCCAAGCGGGAAAAGCTTCTAGGAAGTTGACTTTCAAGATAAACACACAGCTAGTGTTTTGCAAAGTGAATTTCTGTTACTAGGCGAATAAGCTTAGTTTTAAGTGGTTCTGGATGGTAAAAAGCATACTTTCGTGTATAGACAAAACTTGCCTTTCCCAGTCTGAATCACAGATTCTTAGCGGAATTCTCTGCGTTCCAAGTGGGAAAAGCTTGCAGGAAGTTGACTTTGAAGATAAACGCACAGCTAGTGTTTTCCAAAGTGAATTGCTGTTACTTGACCAATAAGCTTAGTACTAAGTGGCTCTAGAGGGTAAAAAGCAGACTTTTCTATAGAGATAAAAAAAGCTTTTCCCAGTCTCAATCTCTCATTCTTTAGTGAATTGTATTCGTTCCAAGTGAGAAAACCTTGTAGGAAGTTCACTTTCAAGAAAAACATACAGTTAGTGTTTTGCAAAGTGAATTGCTGTTACTTGGCCAATAAGCTAAGTTTTAAGTGTTTCTAGATGGTAAAGAGCATACTTTTCTATATAGACAAAACATGCATTTCCCAGTATTAATCACACATTCTTACGCGAATCGTGTTCTTTCCAAGAGGGAAAAGTTTGTAGGAAGGTGACTTTGAAGATAAACACACAGCTAGTGATTTACAAAGTGAATTGTTCTTAATTGGAAATTAAGCTTAGTTTTAAGTAGTTGTAGATGGTAAAATGCATACTTGTCTACATAGAAAAGACAGCTTTTCCCAGTCTAAATCTCTCACGCTTTGGCGAATTCTGTTCCTTCCAATCGGGAAAAGCTTGTAGAAAGTTGACTTTGAAGAGAAACACACAGCGAGTGTTTTGCAAAGTGAATTGCTCTTACTAGACAAATATTCTTAGATTTAAGTGGTTCTAGTGGGAAGAAAGCAGACTTTTCAATATAGCCAAGACATGGTTTGCCCAGTCTGAATTTCATTCTTTCCGGAATTTTGTTCGTTGCAAGCGGGAAAAACTTGTAATAAGTTGACTTTGAAGATACACACACAGCTACTGTTTTGCAAATAAATTGCTCTTACTTGGACAATAAGCTTAATTTTAGGTGGTTCTAGATGGTAAAAAGCATCCTTTTCTATATGGACAAAACATGGGTTTCCTTTCCCAGTCTGAATCGAACATTCTTTGGCGAATTCTGTTCGATCCAAGCTGGAAAAGTGTGTAAGAAATTGACTTTTAAAATAAACACACAGCTAGTGTTTTACAAAGTGAATTGTTCTTTCTTGGCGATTGAGCTTAGTTTTAAGTAATTCTAGATGGTAAAAATCATATTTTTCTATATAGACTAAAAAAGCTTCTCCCAGTCTCAATCTCTCATTGGTTGGCGAATTCTGTTCGTTCCAAGCGGGAAAAGCTTCTAGGAAGTTGACTTTCAAGATAAACACACAGCTAGTGTTTTGCAAAGTGAATTTCTGTTACTAGGCGTATAAGCTTAGTTTTAAGTGGTTCTGGATGGTAAAAAGCATACTTTCGTGTATAGACAAAACTTGCCTTTCCCAGTCTGAATCACAGATTCTTAGCGGAATTCTCTGCGTTCCAAGTGGGAAAAGCTTGCAGGAAGTTGACTTTGAAGATAAACGCACAGCTAGTGTTTTCCAAAGTGAATTGCTGTTACTTGACCAATAAGCTTAGTACTAAGTGGCTCTAGAGGGTAAAAAGCAGACTTTTCTATAGAGATAAAAAAAGCTTTTCCCAGTCTCAATCTCTCATTCTTTAGTGAATTGTATTCGTTCCAAGTGAGAAAACCTTGTAGGAAGTTCACTTTCAAGAAAAACATACAGTTAGTGTTTTGCAAAGTGAATTGCTGTTACTTGGCCAATAAGCTAAGTTTTAAGTGTTTCTAGATGGTAAAGAGCATACTTTTCTATATAGACAAAACATGCATTTCCCAGTATTAATCACACATTCTTACGCGAATCGTGTTCTTTCCAAGAGGGAAAAGTTTGTAGGAAGGTGACTTTGAAGATAAACACACAGCTAGTGATTTACAAAGTGAATTGTTCTTAATTGGAAATTAAGCTTAGTTTTAAGTAGTTGTAGATGGTAAAATGCATACTTGTCTACATAGAAAAGACAGCTTTTCCCAGTCTAAATCTCTCACGCTTTGGCGAATTCTGTTCCTTCCAATCGGGAAAAGCTTGTAGAAAGTTGACTTTGAAGAGAAACACACAGCGAGTGTTTTGCAAAGTGAATTGCTCTTACTAGACAAATATTCTTAGATTTAAGTGGTTCTAGTGGGAAGAAAGCAGACTTTTCAATATAGCCAAGACATGGTTTGCCCAGTCTGAATTTCATTCTTTCCGGAATTTTGTTCGTTGCAAGCGGGAAAAACTTGTAATAAGTTGACTTTGAAGATACACACACAGCTACTGTTTTGCAAATAAATTGCTCTTACTTGGACAATAAGCTTAATTTTAGGTGGTTCTAGATGGTAAAAAGCATCCTTTTCTATATGGACAAAACATGGGTTTCCTTTCCCAGTCGGAATCGAACATTCTTTGGCGAATTCTGTTCGATCCAAGCTGGAAAAGTGTGTAAGAAATTGAATTTTAAAATAAACACACAGCTAGTGTTTTACAAAGTGAATTGTTCTTACTTGGCGATTGAGCTTAGTTTTAAGTAATTCTAGATGGTAAAAATCATATTTTTCTATATAGACTAAAAAAGCTTCTCCCAGTCTCAATCTCTCATTGGTTGGCGAATTCAGTTCGTTCCAAGCGGGAAAAGCTTGTAGGAAGTTGACATTGAAGATAAACACACAGCTAGTATTTTGCAAATTGAATTGCTTTTACTTGGCCAATAAGCTTAGTTTTAACTGGTTCTAGACAGTAAAAAGCAGACTTATTTATATAGACTGAAAAAGCTTTTCCCAGTCTGAGTCTCTCATTCTTTGGTGAATTCTGTTGGTTCCAAGATGGAAAAGTTTCTAGGAAGTTGACTTTCAAGATAAACACACAGCTAGTGTTTTGCAGAGTGAATTTCTGTTACTAGGCGAATAAGCTTAGTTTTAAGTGGTTCTGGATGGTAAAAAGCATACTTTCGTGTATAGACAAAACTTGCCTTTCCCAGTATTAATCACACATTCTTACGCGAATCGTGTTCTTTCCAAGAGGGAAAAGTTTGTAGGAAGGTGACTTTGAAGATAAACACACAGCTAGTGATTTACAAAGTGAATTGTTCTTAATTGGAAATTAAGCTTAGTTTTAAGTAGTTGTAGATGGTAAAATGCATACTTGTCTACATAGAAAAGACAGCTTTTCCCAGTCTAAATCTCTCACGCTTTGGCGAATTCTGTTCCTTCCAATCGGGAAAAGCTTGTAGAAAGTTGACTTTGAAGAGAAACACACAGCGAGTGTTTTGCAAAGTGAATTGCTCTTACTAGACAAATATTCTTAGATTTAAGTGGTTCTAGTGGGAAGAAAGCAGACTTTTCAATATAGCCAAGACATGGTTTGCCCAGTCTGAATTTCATTCTTTCCGGAATTTTGTTCGTTGCAAGCGGGAAAAACTTGTAATAAGTTGACTTTGAAGATACACACACAGCTACTGTTTTGCAAATAAATTGCTCTTACTTGGACAATAAGCTTAATTTTAGGTGGTTCTAGATGGTAAAAAGCATCCTTTTCTATATGGACAAAACATGGGTTTCCTTTCCCAGTCTGAATCGAACATTCTTTGGCGAATTCTGTTCGATCCAAGCTGGAAAAGTGTGTAAGAAATTGACTTTTAAAATAAACACACAGCTAGTGTTTTACAAAGTGAATTGTTCTTTCTTGGCGATTGAGCTTAGTTTTAAGTAATTCTAGATGGTAAAAATCATATTTTTCTATATAGACTAAAAAAGCTTCTCCCAGTCTCAATCTCTCATTGGTTGGCGAATTCTGTTCGTTCCAAGCGGGAAAAGCTTCTAGGAAGTTGACTTTCAAGATAAACACACAGCTAGTGTTTTGCAAAGTGAATTTCTGTTACTAGGCGAATAAGCTTAGTTTTAAGTGGTTCTGGATGGTAAAAAGCATACTTTCGTGTATAGACAAAACTTGCCTTTCCCAGTCTGAATCACAGATTCTTAGCGGAATTCTCTGCGTTCCAAGTGGGAAAAGCTTGCAGGAAGTTGACTTTGAAGATAAACGCACAGCTAGTGTTTTCCAAAGTGAATTGCTGTTACTTGACCAATAAGCTTAGTACTAAGTGGCTCTAGAGGGTAAAAAGCAGACTTTTCTATAGAGATAAAAAAAGCTTTTCCCAGTCTCAATCTCTCATTCTTTAGTGAATTGTATTCGTTCCAAGTGAGAAAACCTTGTAGGAAGTTCACTTTCAAGAAAAACATACAGTTAGTGTTTTGCAAAGTGAATTGCTGTTACTTGGCCAATAAGCTAAGTTTTAAGTGTTTCTAGATGGTAAAGAGCATACTTTTCTATATAGACAAAACATGCATTTCCCAGTATTAATCACACATTCTTACGCGAATCGTGTTCTTTCCAAGAGGGAAAAGTTTGTAGGAAGGTGACTTTGAAGATAAACACACAGCTAGTGATTTACAAAGTGAATTGTTCTTAATTGGAAATTAAGCTTAGTTTTAAGTAGTTGTAGATGGTAAAATGCATACTTGTCTACATAGAAAAGACAGCTTTTCCCAGTCTAAATCTCTCACGCTTTGGCGAATTCTGTTCCTTCCAATCGGGAAAAGCTTGTAGAAAGTTGACTTTGAAGAGAAACACACAGCGAGTGTTTTGCAAAGTGAATTGCTCTTACTAGACAAATATTCTTAGATTTAAGTGGTTCTAGTGGGAAGAAAGCAGACTTTTCAATATAGCCAAGACATGGTTTGCCCAGTCTGAATTTCATTCTTTCCGGAATTTTGTTCGTTGCAAGCGGGAAAAACTTGTAATAAGTTGACTTTGAAGATACACACACAGCTACTGTTTTGCAAATAAATTGCTCTTACTTGGACAATAAGCTTAATTTTAGGTGGTTCTAGATGGTAAAAAGCATCCTTTTCTATATGGACAAAACATGGGTTTCCTTTCCCAGTCGGAATCGAACATTCTTTGGCGAATTCTGTTCGATCCAAGCTGGAAAAGTGTGTAAGAAATTGAATTTTAAAATAAACACACAGCTAGTGTTTTACAAAGTGAATTGTTCTTACTTGGCGATTGAGCTTAGTTTTAAGTAATTCTAGATGGTAAAAATCATATTTTTCTATATAGACTAAAAAAGCTTCTCCCAGTCTCAATCTCTCATTGGTTGGCGAATTCAGTTCGTTCCAAGCGGGAAAAGCTTGTAGGAAGTTGACATTGAAGATAAACACACAGCTAGTATTTTGCAAATTGAATTGCTTTTACTTGGCCAATAAGCTTAGTTTTAACTGGTTCTAGACAGTAAAAAGCAGACTTATTTATATAGACTGAAAAAGCTTTTCCCAGTCTGAGTCTCTCATTCTTTGGTGAATTCTGTTGGTTCCAAGATGGAAAAGTTTCTAGGAAGTTGACTTTCAAGATAAACACACAGCTAGTGTTTTGCAGAGTGAATTTCTGTTACTAGGCGAATAAGCTTAGTTTTAAGTGGTTCTGGATGGTAAAAAGCATACTTTCGTGTATAGACAAAACTTGCCTTTCCCAGTATTAATCACACATTCTTACGCGAATCGTGTTCTTTCCAAGAGGGAAAAGTTTGTAGGAAGGTGACTTTGAAGATAAACACACAGCTAGTGATTTACAAAGTGAATTGTTCTTAATTGGAAATTAAGCTTAGTTTTAAGTAGTTGTAGATGCTAAAATGCATACTTGTCTACATAGAAAAGACAGCTTTTCCCAGTCTAAATCTCTCACGCTTTGGCGAATTCTGTTCCTTCCAATCGGGAAAAGCTTGTAGAAAGTTGACTTTGAAGAGAAACACACAGCGAGTGTTTTGCAAAGTGAATTGCTCTTACTAGACAAATATTCTTAGATTTAAGTGGTTCTAGTGGGAAGAAAGCAGACTTTTCAATATAGCCAAGACATGGTTTGCCCAGTCTGAATTTCATTCTTTCCGGAATTTTGTTCGTTGCAAGCGGGAAAAACTTGTAATAAGTTGACTTTGAAGATACACACACAGCTACTGTTTTGCAAATAAATTGCTCTTACTTGGACAATAAGCTTAATTTTAGGTGGTTCTAGATGGTAAAAAGCATCCTTTTCTATATGGACAAAACATGGGTTTCCTTTCCCAGTCTGAATCGAACATTCTTTGGCGAATTCTGTTCGATCCAAGCTGGAAAAGTGTGTAAGAAATTGACTTTTAAAATAAACACACAGCTAGTGTTTTACAAAGTGAATTGTTCTTTCTTGGCGATTGAGCTTAGTTTTAAGTAATTCTAGATGGTAAAAATCATATTTTTCTATATAGACTAAAAAAGCTTCTCCCAGTCTCAATCTCTCATTGGTTGGCGAATTCTGTTCGTTCCAAGCGGGAAAAGCTTCTAGGAAGTTGACTTTCAAGATAAACACACAGCTAGTGTTTTGCAAAGTGAATTTCTGTTACTAGGCGAATAAGCTTAGTTTTAAGTGGTTCTGGATGGTAAAAAGCATACTTTCGTGTATAGACAAAACTTGCCTTTCCCAGTCTGAATCACAGATTCTTAGCGGAATTCTCTGCGTTCCAAGTGGGAAAAGCTTGCAGGAAGTTGACTTTGAAGATAAACGCACAGCTAGTGTTTTCCAAAGTGAATTGCTGTTACTTGACCAATAAGCTTAGTACTAAGTGGCTCTAGAGGGTAAAAAGCAGACTTTTCTATAGAGATAAAAAAAGCTTTTCCCAGTCTCAATCTCTCATTCTTTAGTGAATTGTATTCGTTCCAAGTGAGAAAACCTTGTAGGAAGTTCACTTTCAAGAAAAACATACAGTTAGTGTTTTGCAAAGTGAATTGCTGTTACTTGGCCAATAAGCTAAGTTTTAAGTGTTTCTAGATGGTAAAGAGCATACTTTTCTATATAGACAAAACATGCATTTCCCAGTATTAATCACACATTCTTACGCGAATCGTGTTCTTTCCAAGAGGGAAAAGTTTGTAGGAAGGTGACTTTGAAGATAAACACACAGCTAGTGATTTACAAAGTGAATTGTTCTTAATTGGAAATTAAGCTTAGTTTTAAGTAGTTGTAGATGGTAAAATGCATACTTGTCTACATAGAAAAGACAGCTTTTCCCAGTCTAAATCTCTCACTCTTTGGCGAATTCTGTTCCTTCCAATCGGGAAAAGCTTGTAGAAAGTTGACTTTGAAGAGAAACACACAGCGAGTGTTTTGCAAAGTGAATTGCTCTTACTAGACAAATATTCTTAGATTTAAGTGGTTCTAGTGGGAAGAAAGCAGACTTTTCAATATAGCCAAGACATGGTTTGCCCAGTCTGAATTTCATTCTTTCCGGAATTTTGTTCGTTGCAAGCGGGAAAAACTTGTAATAAGTTGACTTTGAAGATACACACACAGCTACTGTTTTGCAAATAAATTGCTCTTACTTGGACAATAAGCTTAATTTTAGGTGGTTCTAGATGGTAAAAAGCATCCTTTTCTATATGGACAAAACATGGGTTTCCTTTCCCAGTCTGAATCGAACATTCTTTGGCGAATTCTGTTCGATCCAAGCTGGAAAAGTGTGTAAGAAATTGACTTTTAAAATAAACACACAGCTAGTGTTTTACAAAGTGAATTGTTCTTTCTTGGCGGTTGAGCTTAGTTTTAAGTAATTCTAGATGGTAAAAATCATATTTTTCTATATAGACTAAAAAAGCTTCTCCCAGTCTCAATCTCTGATTGGTTGGCGAATTCAGTTCGTTCCAAGCGGGAAAAGCTTCTAGGAACTTGACTTTGAAGATAAACACACAGCTAGTGTTTTGCAAAGTGAATTGCTGCTACTTGCCCAATAAGCTTAGTTTTCAGTCGTTCTAGAGGAGAAAAAGCACACTTATCTATACAGACTAAAAAAGGTTTTCCCAGTCTCAATCTCTCACTCTTTGGCGAATTCTGTTCGTTCCAAGCGGGAAAAGCTTCTAGGAAGTTGACTTTCAAGATAAACACACAGCTAGTGTTTTGCAAAGTGAATTTCTGTTACTAGGCGAATAAGCTTAGTTTTAAGTGGTTCTGGATGGTAAAAAGCATACTTTCGTGTATACACAAAACTTGCCTTTCCCAGTCTGAATCACAGATTCTTAGCGGAATTCTCTGCGTTCCAAGTGGGAAAAGCTTGCAGGAAGTTGACTTTGAAGATAAACACACAGCTAGTTATTTGCAAAGTGAATTGCTGTTACTTGGCAAATAAGCTTAGTTTTAAGTGGTTCTAGCGGGTAAAAAGCAGACTTTTCAATATAGACAAAACATGGTTTTCCCAGTTTGAAACTCTCATTCTTTGGCGAAATCTGTTCGTTCCAAGCTGGAAAAACTTGTACGAAGTTGACTTTCAAGATAAACACACAGATAGTGATTTGCAAGATGAATTGCTGTTACTTGGCCAAAAAGCTTAATTTTAAGTGTTTCTAGAGGGTAAAAAGCATATTTTTCTATATAGACAAAACTGGCCTTTCCCAGTCTGAATCACACATTCTTTGGTGAATTCTGTCGCCCTAGCGGGAAAAGCTTGTAGGAAGTTGACTTTGAATATAAAAAAAACAGTCTTTTTTTTTGGTGAATATTCTTAGTTTTAAGTGGTTCTGGTTGGTAAAAAGCAGACTTTTCAATATAGACAAAACATGGTTTTCCCAGTCTGGATCTCATTCTTTGGGGAATTTTTTTCCATCCAAGCGAGAAAAGCTTGTAGGAACTTGACATTGAAGATAAACACACAGGTGGTGTTTTTGGAAAGTGAATTGTTGTTACTTGGCCAATACATTTAGTTTTCAGTGGTGCTTGACAGTAAAACGCAGACTTTTCAGTATAGACAAAACATGGTTTTCCCAGTCTGAATCTCTCATTCTTGGGCAAATTATGTTCATCCAAGCAGGAAAAGCTTGTAGGAAGTTGACTTTGAAGATAAACACACAGCTAGTGTTTTACAAAGTGAATTGCGGTTACTTGGCCAATAAGCTTTGTTTAAATGGTCCTAGAAGGTAAAAAGCATACTTTTCTATATAGAAAAAAAGTGCGTTTCCCTGTATAATCACACATTCTCAGGAGAATTCTGTTCTTTCTAAGCGGGAAAAGCTTGTAGGAACTTGACTTTGAAGATAAACACACAGCTAGTGATTGGCAAAGTGAAAGGGGATACTTGGCGAATAAGACTGGTTTTAAGTGGTTTTAGAGAGTAAAAAGCAGACTTTTCAAGATAGACAAAACATGGTTTTCCCAGTCTGAATCGAACATTCTTTGGTGAATTCTGTCGTTCCTAACGGGAAAAGCTGGTAGGAAGTTGACTTTGAATGTAAAGAAACAGCCTTTTTTTTCGTTTTACAAAGTGAGTTGTTCTTACTTGGCGATTAAGCTTAGTTTTAAGTAGTTCTAGATGGTAAAAAGCATACTTTTCTATATAGACTAAAAATCCTTTTCCCAGTCTGAATCTCTCATTCTTTGGCGAATGATGTTCCTTCCAAGCAGGAAAAGCTTGTAGGAAGTTGACTTTGAAGCTGAACACAAAGCTAGTGATTTGCAAAGTGAATTGCTGTTACTTGGTGAATAAGCTTAGTTTTCAGTGGTTCTAGAGGGTAAAAAGCAGAATTTTCAATGTAGACAAAACATGGGTTTCCCAGTCTGAATCGAACATTCTTTGGTGAATTCTGTCGTTCCTAACGGGAAAAGCTGGTAGGAAGTTGACTTTGAATATAAAGAAACAGCCTTTTTTTTCGTTTTACAAAGTGAGTTGTTCTTACTTGGCGATTAAGCTTAGTTTTAAGTAGTTCTAGATGGTAAAAAGCATACTTTTCTATATAGACTAAAAATCCTTTTCCCAGTATGAATCTCTCATTCTTTGGCGAATGATGTTCCTTCCAAGCGGGAAAAGCTTGTAGGAAGTTGACTTTGAAGCTGAACACAAAGCTAGTGATTTGCAAAGTGAATGGCTGTTACTTGGTGAATAAGCTTAGTTTTCAGTGGTTCTAGAGGGTAAAAAGCAGAATTTTCAATGTAGACAAAACATGGGTTTCCCAGTCTGAATCGAACATTCTTTGGTGAATTCTGTCCTTTCCACGCGGGAAAAGCTTATAGGAAGTTGACATTGAAGATAAACACACAGCTAGTATTTTGCAAATTGAATTGCTTTTACTTGGCCAATAAGCTTAGTTTTAACTGGTTCTAGACAGTAAAAAGCAGACTTATTTATATAGACTGAAAAAGCTTTTCCCAGTCTTAGTCTCTCATTCTTTGGTGAATTCTGTTGGTTCCAAGATGGAAAAGTTTCTAGGAAGTTGACTTTCAAGATAAACACACAGCTAGTGTTTTGCAGAGTGAATTTCTGTTACTAGGCGAATAAGCTTAGTTTTAAGTGGTTCTAGATGGTAAAAAGCAGACTTTTCCATATAGACAAATATGGGTTTCCCAGTCTGAATTTCTCATTCTTTGGCGAATTCAGTTCTTTCCGAGGGGGAAAAGCTTGTAGGAAGTTGACTTTGAAGATAAACACACAGCTAGTTTTTTGTAAAGTGAATTGCTGTTAATTGGCCAATAAGCTTAATTTTCAGTGGTTCTGGGGGAGAAAAAGCAGACTTTTATGTATAGACATAACATGCATTTCTGAATGTGAACCACTCTTTCTCAGGCAAATAGTGTTCATTCCAAGTGGGAAATGTTTGTAGGAAGGTGACTTTGAAGATAAACACACAGATAGTGTTTTACAAAGTGAATTGTTCTTACTTGGCAATTAAGCTTAGTTTTAAGTAGTTCTAGATGGAAAAAGCATACTTTTCTATAGAGACTGTAAAAACTTTTCCCAGTCTCAGTCTCTCATACTTTGGCGAATTCTGTTCCATCCAAGCGGGAAAACCTTGTAGGAATTTGATTTTGAAGAGAAACACAGAGCTAGTGATTTGCATATTGAATGGTGTTACTTGGAGAATATGCTTACTTTTAAGTGGCTCTAGAGGGTAAAAAGCAGACTTTTCAATATAGAAGTAACCTGGTTTTCCCAGTCTGAATCTCTCATTCTTTGGCGAAATCTGTTCGTTCGAAGCGGAAAAGCTTGGAGGAAGTTGACTTTGAAGATAAACACAGCTAGTGTTTTGCAAAATGAATTGTTGTTACTTGGCCAATAAGCTTCATTTTCAGTGGTTCTAGAGGAGGAAAACCAGACTTTTATGTATAGACATAACATGCATTTCCCAGTCTCAATCACACATTCTTAGGCGAATGGTGTTCGTTCCAAGCGGGAAATGTTTGTATGAAGGTGACTTTGAAGATAAACACACAGCTAGTGTTTTACAAAGTGAATTGTTCTTACTTGGCAATTAAGTTTAGTTTTAAGTAGTTCTAGATGGAAAAAGCATACTTTTCTACATAGACTATATAAACTTTTCCCAGTCTCAGTCTCCCATTCTTTGGCTAATTCTGTTCCTTCCTAGCGGGAAAAGCTCGTAAGAATTTGACATTGAAGAGAGACACAGAGCTAGTGATTTGCATATTGAATGGTGTTACTTGGCTAATATGCTTAGTTTTAAGTGGCTCTAGAGGGTAAAAAGGAGACTTTTCAATATAGCCAAAACATGGGTTTCCCTGCCTGAATCTCTCATTCTTTGGTGAATTCTGTTCATTCCAAGCGGGGAAAAGCTTGTAGGAAGTTGACTTTGAAGATAAACACACAGCTAGTGTTTTGCAAAGTCAATGGTGTTCCTTGGCCAATAAGCTTAGTTTTCAGTGGTTCTAGAGGGTAAAAAGCATACTTTTCTATATACAAAAGAAATGGGTTTCCCAGTCAGAATCTCTCATTCTTTGGCGAACTCTGTTCGTTCCAAATGGGAAAAGCTTGTAGGAAGTTGACTTTGAAGATAAACGCACAGCTAGTGTTTTCCAAAGTGAATTGCTGTTACTTGACCAATAAGCTTAGTATTAAGTGGCTCTAGAGGGTAAAAAGCATACTTTTCTATAGAGATAAAAAAAGCTTTTCCCAGTCTCAATCTCTCATTCTTTAGTGAATTGTATTCGTTCCAAGTGGGAAAAGCTTGTAGGAAGTTCACTTTCAAGAAAAACATACAGTTAGTGTTTTGCAAAGTGAATTGCTGTTACTTGGCCAATAAGCTAAGTTTTAAGTGTTTCTAGATGGTAAAGAGCATACTTTTCTATATAGACAAAACATGCATTTCCCAGTATTAATCACACATTCTTACGCGAATCGTGTTCTTTCCAAGAGGGAAAAGTTTGTAGGAAGGTGACTTTGAAGATAAACACACAGCTAGTGATTTACAAAGTGAATTGTTCTTAATTGGAAATTAAGCTTAGTTTTAAGTAGTTGTAGATGGTAAAATGCATACTTGTCTACATAGAAAAGACAGCTTTTCCCAGTCTAAATCTCTCACTCTTTGGCGAATTCTGTTCCTTCCAATCGGGAAAAGCTTGTAGAAAGTTGACTTTGAAGAGAAACACACAGCGAGTGTTTTGCAAAGTGAATTGCTCTTACTAGACAAATATTCTTAGATTTAAGTGGTTCTAGTGGGAAGAAAGCAGACTTTTCAATATAGCCAAGACATGGTTTGCCCAGTCTGAATTTCATTCTTTCCGGAATTTTGTTCGTTGCAAGCGGGAAAAACTTGTAATAAGTTGACTTTGAAGATACACACACAGCTACTGTTTTGCAAATAAATTGCTCTTACTTGGACAATAAGCTTAATTTTAGGTGGTTCTAGATGGTAAAAAGCATCCTTTTCTATATGGACAAAACATGGGTTTCCTTTCCCAGTCTGAATCGAACATTCTTTGGCGAATTCTGTTCGATCCAAGCTGGAAAAGTGTGTAAGAAATTGACTTTTAAAATAAACACACAGCTAGTGTTTTACAAAGTGAATTGTTCTTACTTGGCGATTGAGCTTAGTTTTAAGTAATTCTAGATGGTAAAAATCATATTTTTCTATATAGACTAAAAAAGCTTCTCCCAGTCTCAATCTCTCATTGGTTGGCGAATTCAGTTCGTTCCAAGCGGGAAAAGCTTGTAGGAAGTTGACATTGAAGATAAACACACAGCTAGTATTTTGCAAATTGAATTGCTTTTACTTGGCCAATAAGCTTAGTTTTAACTGGTTCTAGACAGTAAAAAGCAGACTTATTTATATAGACTGAAAAAGCTTTTCCCAGTCTTAGTCTCTCATTCTTTGGTGAATTCTGTTGGTTCCAAGATGGAAAAGTTTCTAGGAAGTTGACTTTCAAGATAAACACACAGCTAGTGTTTTGCAGAGTGAATTTCTGTTACTAGGCGAATAAGCTTAGTTTTAAGTGGTTCTGGATGGTAAAAAGCAGACTTTTCCATATAGACAAACATGGGTTTCCCAGTCTGAATTTCTCATTCTTTGGCGAATTCAGTTCTTTCCGAGGGGGAAAAGCTTGTAGGAAGTTGACTTTGAAGATAAACACACAGCTAGTGTTTTGCAAAGTGAATTTCTGTTACTAGGCGAATAAGCTTAGTTTTAAGTGGTTCTGGATGGTAAAAAGCATACTTTCGTGTATACACAAAACTTGCCTTTCCCAGTCTGAATCACAGATTCTTGCGGAATTCTCTGCGTTCCAAGTGGGAAAAGCTTGCAGGAAGTTGACTTTGAAGATAAACACACAGCTAGTTATTTGCAAAGTGAATTGCTGTTACTTGGCAAATAAGCTTAGTTTTAAGTGGTTCTAGCGGGTAAAAAGCAGACTTTCAATATAGACAAAACATGGTTTTCCCAGTTTGAAACTCTCATTCTTGGCGAAATCTGTTCGTTCCAAGCTGGAAAAACTTGTACGAAGTTGACTTTCAAGATAAACACACAGATAGTGATTTGCAAGATGAATTGCTGTTACTTGGCCAAAAAGCTTAATTTTAAGTGTTTCTAGAGGGTAAAAAGCATATTTTTCTATATAGACAAAACTGGCCTTTCCCAGTCTGAATCACACATTCTTTGGTGAATTCTGTCGTTCCTAGCGGGAAAGCTTGTAGGAAGTTGACTTTGAATATAAAAAAAACAGTCTTTTTTTTGGTGAATATTCTTAGTTTTAAGTGGTTCTAGTTGGTAAAAAGCAGACTTTTCAATATAGACAAAACATGGTTTTCCCAGTCTGGATCTCATTCTTTGGGGAATTTTGTTCCATCCAAGTGAGAAAAGCTTGTAGGAACTTGACATTGAAGATAAACACACAGGTGGTGTTTTTGGAAAGTGAATTGTTGTTACTTGGCCAATACATTTAGTTTTCAGTGGTGCTTGACAGTAAAAAGCAGACTTTTCAGTATAGACAAAACATGGTTTTCCCAGTCTGAATCTCTCATTCTTGGGCAAATTATGTTCATCCAAGCAGGAAAAGCTTGTAGGAAGTTGACTTTGAAGATAAACACACAGCTAGTGTTTTACAAAGTGAATTGCGGTTACTTGGCCAATAAGCTTTGTTTAAATGGTCCTAGAAGGTAAAAAGCATACTTTTCTATATAGAAAAAAAGTGCGTTTCCCAGTCTTAATCACACATTCTCAGGCAATTCTGTTCTTTCTAAGCGGGAAAAGCTTGTAGGAACTTGACTTTGAAGATAAACACACAGCTAGTGATTGGCAAAGTGAAAGGGGATACTTGGCGAATAAGACTGGTTTTAAGTGGTTTTAGAGAGTAAAAAGCAGACTTTTCAAGATAGACAAAACATGGTTTTCCCAGTCTGAATCGAACATTCTTTGGTGAATTCTGTCGTTCCTAACGGGAAAAGCTGGTAGGAAGTTGACTTTGAATATAAAGAAACAGCCTTTTTTTTCGTTTTACAAAGTGAGTTGTTCTTACTTGGCTATTAAGCTTAGTTTTAAGTAGTTCTAGATGGTAAAAAACATCCTTTCCATATAGACTAAAAATCCTTTTCCCAGTCTGAATCTCTCATTCTTTGGAGAATGATGTTCCTTCCAAGCGGGAAAAGCTTGTAGGAAGTTGACTTTGAAGCTGAACACAAAGCTAGTGATTTGCAAAGTGAATGGCTGTTACTTGGTGAATAAGCTTAGTTTTCAGTGGTTCTAGAGCGTAAAAAGCAGAATTTTCAATGTAGACAAAACATGGGTTTCCCAGTCTGAATCGAACATTCTTTCGTTAATCTGTACGTTCCAACGTGGAAAAGCTTGTAGGAAGTTGACTTTGAAGATAAACACACAGCTAGTGTTTTGCAAAGTGAATTGCTGTTACTTGGCCAATAAGCTTAGTTTTCAGTGGTTCTAGACGGTAAAAAGCAGACTTTTCCATATGGACCAAACATGGGTTTCCCATTCTGAATCGAACATTCTTTGGCGAATTCTATTCGTTCCAAGCCAGAAAAGCCTGTAGGAAGTTGACTTTGAAGATAAACACAGAGCTAATGATGTGCACAGTGAATTGCTCTTACTTGGCCAATAAGCTTAGTTTTAAGTGGTCCTAGACAGTAAAAAGCAGACTTTTCTATGTAGACAAAACTTGCATTTCCCAGTCTGAATCAGACATTCTTTGGTGAATTCTGTCCTTTCCACGCAGGAAAAGCTTATAGGAAGTTGACATTGAAGATAAACACACAGCTAGTATTTTGCAAATTGAATTGCTTTTACTTGGCCAATAAGCTTAGTTTTAACTGGTTCTAGACAGTAAAAAGCAGACTTATTTATATAGACTGAAAAAGCTTTTCCCAGTCTTAGTCTCTCATTCTTTGGTGAATTCTGTTGGTTCCAAGATGGAAAAGTTTCTAGGAAGTTGACTTTCAAGATAAACACACAGCTAGTGTTTTGCAGAGTGAATTTCTGTTACTAGGCGAATAAGCTTAGTTTTAAGTGGTTCTAGATGGTAAAAAGCAGACTTTTCCATATAGACAAATATGGGTTTCCCAGTCTGAATTTCTCATTCTTTGGCGAATTCAGTTCTTTCCGAGGGGGAAAAGCTTGTAGGAAGTTGACTTTGAAGATAAACACACAGCTAGTTTTTTGTAAAGTGAATTGCTGTTAATTGGCCAATAAGCTTAATTTTCAGTGGTTCTGGGGGAGAAAAAGCAGACTTTTATGTATAGACATAACATGCATTTCTGAATGTGAACCACTCTTTCTCAGGCAAATAGTGTTCATTCCAAGTGGGAAATGTTTGTAGGAAGGTGACTTTGAAGATAAACACACAGATAGTGTTTTACAAAGTGAATTGTTCTTACTTGGCAATTAAGCTTAGTTTTAAGTAGTTCTAGATGGAAAAAGCATACTTTTCTATAGAGACTGTAAAAACTTTTCCCAGTCTCAGTCTCTCATACTTTGGCGAATTCTGTTCCATCCAAGCGGGAAAACCTTGTAGGAATTTGATTTTGAAGAGAAACACAGAGCTAGTGATTTGCATATTGAATGGTGTTACTTGGAGAATATGCTTACTTTTAAGTGGCTCTAGAGGGTAAAAAGCAGACTTTTCAATATAGAAGTAACCTGGTTTTCCCAGTCTGAATCTCTCATTCTTTGGCGAAATCTGTTCGTTCGAAGCGGAAAAGCTTGGAGGAAGTTGACTTTGAAGATAAACACAGCTAGTGTTTTGCAAAATGAATTGTTGTTACTTGGCCAATAAGCTTCATTTTCAGTGGTTCTAGAGGAGGAAAACCAGACTTTTATGTATAGACATAACATGCATTTCCCAGTCTCAATCACACATTCTTAGGCGAATGGTGTTCGTTCCAAGCGGGAAATGTTTGTATGAAGGTGACTTTGAAGATAAACACACAGCTAGTGTTTTACAAAGTGAATTGTTCTTACTTGGCAATTAAGTTTAGTTTTAAGTAGTTCTAGATGGAAAAAGCATACTTTTCTACATAGACTATATAAACTTTTCCCAGTCTCATTCTCCCATTCTTTGGCTAATTCTGTTCCTTCCTAGCGGGAAAAGCTTGTAGGAATTTGACATTGAAGAGAGACACAGAGCTAGTGATTTGCATATTGAATGGTGTTACTTGGCTAATATGCTTAGTTTTAAGTGGCTCTAGAGGGTAAAAAGGAGACTTTTCAATATAGCCAAAACATGGGTTTCCCTGCCTGAATCTCTCATTCTTTGGTGAATTCTGTTCATTCCAAGCGGGGAAAAGCTTGTAGGAAGTTGACTTTGAAGATAAACACACAGCTAGTGTTTTGCAAAGTCAATGGTGTTCCTTGGCCAATAAGCTTAGTTTTCAGTGGTTCTAGAGGGTAAAAAGCATACTTTTCTATATACACAAGAAATGGGTTTCCCAGTCAGAATCTCTCATTCTTTGGCGAACTCTGTTCGTTCCAAATGGGAAAAGCTTGTAGGAAGTTGACTTTGAAGATAAACGCACAGCTAGTGTTTTCCAAAGTGAATTGCTGTAACTTGACCAATAAGCTTAGTATTAAGTGGCTCTAGAGGGTAAAAAGCATACTTTTCTATAGAGATAAAAAAAGCTTTTCCCAGTCTCAATCTCTCATTCTTTAGTGAATTGTATTCGTTCCAAGTGGGAAAAGCTTGTAGGAAGTTCACTTTCAAGAAAAACATACAGTTAGTGTTTTGCAAAGTGAATTGCTGTTACTTGGCCAATAAGCTAAGTTTTAAGTGTTTCTAGATGGTAAAGAGCATACTTTTCTATATAGACAAAACATGCATTTCCCAGTATTAATCACACATTCTTACGCGAATCGTGTTCTTTCCAAGAGGGAAAAGTTTGTAGGAAGGTGACTTTGAAGATAAACACACAGCTAGTGATTTACAAAGTGAATTGTTCTTAATTGGAAATTAAGCTTAGTTTTAAGTAGTTGTAGATGGTAAAATGCATACTTGTCTACATAGAAAAGACAGCTTTTCCCAGTCTAAATCTCTCACTCTTTGGCGAATTCTGTTCCTTCCAATCGGGAAAAGCTTGTAGAATGTTGACTTTGAAGAGAAACACACAGCGAGTGTTTTGCAAAGTGAATTGCTCTTACTAGACAAATATTCTTAGATTTAAGTGGTTCTAGTGGGAAGAAAGCAGACTTTTCAATATAGCCAAGACATGGTTTGCCCAGTCTGAATTTCATTCTTTCCGGAATTTTGTTCGTTGCAAGCGGGAAAAACTTGTAATAAGTTGACTTTGAAGATACACACACAGCTACTGTTTTGCAAATATATTGCTCTTACTTGGACAATAAGCTTAATTTTAGGTGGTTCTAGATGGTAAAAAGCATCCTTTTCTATATGGACAAAACATGGGTTTCCTTTCCCAGTCTGAATCGAACATTCTTTGGCTAATTCTGTTCGATCCAAGCTGGAAAAGTGTGTAAGAAATTGACTTTTAAAATAAACACACAGCTAGTGTTTTACAAAGTGAATTGTTCTTACTTGGCGATTGAGCTTAGTTTTAAGTAATTCTAGATGGTAAAAATCATATTTTTCTATATAGACTAAAAAAGCTTCTCCCAGTCTCAATCTCTCATTGGTTGGCGAATTCAGTTCGTTCCAAGCGGGAAAAGCTTGTAGGAAGTTGACATTGAAGATAAACACACAGCTAGTATTTTGCAAATTGAATTGCTTTTACTTGGCCAATAAGCTTAGTTTTAACTGGTTCTAGACAGTAAAAAGCAGACTTATTTATATAGACTGAAAAAGCTTTTCCCAGTCTTAGTCTCTCATTCTTTGGTGAATTCTGTTGGTTCCAAGATGGAAAAGTTTCTAGGAAGTTGACTTTCAAGATAAACACACAGCTAGTGTTTTGCAGAGTGAATTTCTGTTACTAGGCGAATAAGCTTAGTTTTAAGTGGTTCTAGATGGTAAAAAGCAGACTTTTCCATATAGACAAACATGGTTTTCCCAGTCTGAATTTCTCATTCTTTGGCGAATTCAGTTCTTTCCGAGGGGGAAAAGCTTGTAGGAAGTTGACTTTGAAGATAAACACACAGCTAGTTTTTTGTAAAGTGAATTGCTGTTAATTGGCCAATAAGCTTAATTTTCAGTTGTTCTGGGGGAGAAAAAGCAGACTTTTATGTATAGACATAACATGCATTTCTGAGTGTGAACCACTCCTTCTCAGGCAAATAGTGTTCATTCCAAGTGGGAAATGTTTGTAGGAAGGTGACTTTGAAGATAAACACACAGATAGTGTTTTACAAAGTGAATTGTTCTTACTTGGCAATTAAGCTTAGTTGTAAGTAGTTCTAGATGGAAAAAGCATACTTTTCTATAGAGACTGTAAAAACTTTTCCCAGTCTCAGTCTCTCATACTTTGGCGAATTCTGTTCCATCCAAGCTGGAAAACCTTGTAGGAATTTGACTTTGAAGAGAAACACAGAGCTAGTGATTTGCATATTGAATGGTGTTACTTGGAGAATATGCTTACTTTTAAGTGGCTCTAGAGGGTAAAAAGCAGACTTTTCAATATAGAAGTAACCTGGTTTTCCCAGTCTGAATCTCTCATTCTTTGGCGAAATCTGTTCGTTCGAAGCGGAAAAGCTTGGAGGAAGTTGACTTTGAAGATAAACACAGCTAGTGTTTTGCAAAATGAATTGTTGTTACTTGGCCAATAAGCTTCATTTTCAGTGGTTCTAGAGGAGAAAAACCAGACTTTTATGTATAGACATAACATGCATTTCCCAGTCTCAATCACACATTCTTAGGCGAATGGTGTTCGTTCCAAGCGGGAAATGTTTGTATGAAGGTGACTTTGAAGATAAACACACAGCTAGTGTTTACAAAGTGAATTGTTCTTACTTGGCAATTAAGTTTAGTTTTAAGTAGTTCTAGATGGAAAAAGCATACTTTTCTACATAGACTATATAAACTTTTCCCAGTCTCAGTCTCCCATTCTTTGGCTAATTCTGTTCCTTCCTAGCGGGAAAAGCTTGTAGGAATTTGACATTGAAGAGAGACACAGAGCTAGTGATTTGCATATTGAATGGTGTTACTTGGCTAATATGCTTAGTTTTAAGTGGCTCTAGAGGGTAAAAAGGAGACTTTTCAATATAGCCAAAACATGGGTTTCCCTGCCTGAATCTCTCATTCTTTGGTGAATTCTGTTCATTCCAAGCGGGGAAAAGCTTGTAGGAAGTTGACTTTGAAGATAAACACACAGCTAGTGTTTTGCAAAGTCAATGGTGTTCCTTGGCCAGTAAGCTTAGTTTTCAGTGGTTCTAGAGGGTAAAAAGCATACTTTTCTATATACACAAGAAATGGGTTTCCCAGTCATAATCTCTCATTCTTTGGCGAACTCTGTTCGTTCCAAATGTGAAAAGCTTGCAGGAAGTTGACTTTGAAGATAAACGCAGAGCTAGTGTTTTCCAAAGTGAATTGCTGTTACTTGACCAATAAGCTTAGTATTAAGTGGCTCTAGAGGGTAAAAAGCATACTTTTCTATAGAGATAAAAAAAGCTTTTCCCAGTCTCAATCTCTCATTCTTTAGTGAATTGTATTCGTTCCAAGTGGGAAAAGCTTGTAGGAAGTTCACTTTCAAGAAAAACATACAGTTAGTGTTTTGCAAAGTGAATTGCTGTTACTTGGCCAATAAGCTAAGTTTTAAGTGTTTCTAGATGGTAAAGAGCATACTTTTCTATATAGACAAAACATGCATTTCCCAGTATTAATCACACATTCATACGCGAATCGTGTTCTTTCCAAGAGGGAAAAGTTTGTAGGAAGGTGACTTTGAAGATAAACACACAGCTAGTGATTTACAAAGTGAATTGTTCTTAATTGGAAATTAAGCTTAGTTTTAAGTAGTTGTAGATGGTAAAATGCATACTTGTCTACATAGAAAAGACAGCTTTTCCCAGTCTAAATCTCTCACTCTTTGGCGAATTCTGTTCCTTCCAATCGGGAAAAGCTTGTAGAAAGTTGACTTTGAAGAGAAACACACAGCGAGTGTTTTGCAAAGTGAATTGCTCTTACTAGACAAATATTCTTAGATTTAAGTGGTTCTAGTGGGAAGAAAGCAGACTTTTCAATATAGCCAAGACATGGTTTGCCCAGTCTGAATTTCATTCTTTCCGGAATTTTGTTCGTTGCAAGCGGGAAAAACTTGTAATAAGTTGACTTTGAAGATACACACACAGCTACTGTTTTGCAAATAAATTGCTCTTACTTGGACAATAAGCTTAATTTTAGGTGGTTCTAGATGGTAAAAAGCATCCATTTCTATATGGACAAAACATGGGTTTCCTTTCCCAGTCTGAATCGAACATTCTTTGGCGAATTCTGTTCGATCCAAGCTGGAAAAGTGTGTAAGAAATTGACTTTTAAAATAAACACACAGCTAGTGTTTTACAAAGTGAATTGTTCTTACTTGGCGATTGAGCTTAGTTTTAAGTAATTCTAGATGGTAAAAATCATATTTTTCTATATAGACTAAAAAAGCTTCTCCCAGTCTCAATCTCTCATTGGTTGGCGAATTCAGGTCGTTCCAAGCGGGAAAAGCTTGTAGGAAGTTGACATTGAAGATAAACACACAGCTAGTATTTTGCAAATTGAATTGCTTTTACTTGGCCAATAAGCTTAGTTTTAACTGGTTCTAGACAGTAAAAAGCAGACTTATTTATATAGACTGAAAAAGCTTTTCCCAGTCTTAGTCTCTCATTCTTTGGTGAATTCTGTTGGTTCCAAGATGGAAAAGTTTCTAGGAAGTTGACTTTCAAGATAAACACACAGCTAGTGTTTTGCAGAGTGAATTTCTGTTACTAGGCGAATAAGCTTAGTTTTAAGTGGTTCTAGATGGTAAAAAGCAGACTTTTCCATATAGACAAACATGGTTTTCCCAGTCTGAATTTCTCATTCTTTGGCGAATTCAGTTCTTTCCGAGGGGGAAAAGCTTGTAGGAAGTTGACTTTGAAGATAAACACACAGCTAGTTTTTTGTAAAGTGAATTGCTGTTAATTGGCCAATAAGCTTAATTTTCAGTTGTTCTGGGGGAGAAAAAGCAGACTTTTATGTATAGACATAACATGCATTTCTGAGTGTGAACCACTCCTTCTCAGGCAAATAGTGTTCATTCCAAGTGGGAAATGTTTGTAGGAAGGTGACTTTGAAGATAAACACACAGATAGTGTTTTACAAAGTGAATTGTTCTTACTTGGCAATTAAGCTTAGTTGTAAGTAGTTCTAGATGGAAAAAGCATACTTTTCTATAGAGACTGTAAAAACTTTTCCCAGTCTCAGTCTCTCATACTTTGGCGAATTCTGTTCCATCCAAGCTGGAAAACCTTGTAGGAATTTGACTTTGAAGAGAAACACAGAGCTAGTGATTTGCATATTGAATGGTGTTACTTGGAGAATATGCTTACTTTTAAGTGGCTCTAGAGGGTAAAAAGCAGACTTTTCAATATAGAAGTAACCTGGTTTTCCCAGTCTGAATCTCTCATTCTTTGGCGAAATCTGTTCGTTCGAAGCGGAAAAGCTTGGAGGAAGTTGACTTTGAAGATAAACACAGCTAGTGTTTTGCAAAATGAATTGTTGTTACTTGGCCAATAAGCTTCATTTTCAGTGGTTCTAGAGGAGAAAAACCAGACTTTTATGTATAGACATAACATGCATTTCCCAGTCTCAATCACACATTCTTAGGCGAATGGTGTTCGTTCCAAGCGGGAAATGTTTGTATGAAGGTGACTTTGAAGATAAACACACAGCTAGTGTTTACAAAGTGAATTGTTCTTACTTGGCAATTAAGTTTAGTTTTAAGTAGTTCTAGATGGAAAAAGCATACTTTTCTACATAGACTATATAAACTTTTCCCAGTCTCAGTCTCCCATTCTTTGGCTAATTCTGTTCCTTCCTAGCGGGAAAAGCTTGTAGGAATTTGACATTGAAGAGAGACACAGAGCTAGTGATTTGCATATTGAATGGTGTTACTTGGCTAATATGCTTAGTTTTAAGTGGCTCTAGAGGGTAAAAAGGAGACTTTTCAATATAGCCAAAACATGGGTTTCCCTGCCTGAATCTCTCATTCTTTGGTGAATTCTGTTCATTCCAAGCGGGGAAAAGCTTGTAGGAAGTTGACTTTGAAGATAAACACACAGCTAGTGTTTTGCAAAGTCAATGGTGTTCCTTGGCCAGTAAGCTTAGTTTTCAGTGGTTCTAGAGGGTAAAAAGCATACTTTTCTATATACACAAGAAATGGGTTTCCCAGTCATAATCTCTCATTCTTTGGCGAACTCTGTTCGTTCCAAATGTGAAAAGCTTGCAGGAAGTTGACTTTGAAGATAAACGCAGAGCTAGTGTTTTCCAAAGTGAATTGCTGTTACTTGACCAATAAGCTTAGTATTAAGTGGCTCTAGAGGGTAAAAAGCATACTTTTCTATAGAGATAAAAAAAGCTTTTCCCAGTCTCAATCTCTCATTCTTTAGTGAATTGTATTCGTTCCAAGTGGGAAAAGCTTGTAGGAAGTTCACTTTCAAGAAAAACATACAGTTAGTGTTTTGCAAAGTGAATTGCTGTTACTTGGCCAATAAGCTAAGTTTTAAGTGTTTCTAGATGGTAAAGAGCATACTTTTCTATATAGACAAAACATGCATTTCCCAGTATTAATCACACATTCATACGCGAATCGTGTTCTTTCCAAGAGGGAAAAGTTTGTAGGAAGGTGACTTTGAAGATAAACACACAGCTAGTGATTTACAAAGTGAATTGTTCTTAATTGGAAATTAAGCTTAGTTTTAAGTAGTTGTAGATGGTAAAATGCATACTTGTCTACATAGAAAAGACAGCTTTTCCCAGTCTAAATCTCTCACTCTTTGGCGAATTCTGTTCCTTCCAATCGGGAAAAGCTTGTAGAATGTTGACTTTGAAGAGAAACACACAGCGAGTGTTTTGCAAAGTGAATTGCTCTTACTAGACAAATATTCTTAGATTTAAGTGGTTCTAGTGGGAAGAAAGCAGACTTTTCAATATAGCCAAGACATGGTTTGCCCAGTCTGAATTTCATTCTTTCCGGAATTTTGTTCGTTGCAAGCGGGAAAAACTTGTAATAAGTTGACTTTGAAGATACACACACAGCTACTGTTTTGCAAATAAATTGCTCTTACTTGGACAATAAGCTTAATTTTAGGTGGTTCTAGATGGTAAAAAGCATCCATTTCTATATGGACAAAACATGGGTTTCCTTTCCCAGTCTGAATCGAACATTCTTTGGCGAATTCTGTTCGATCCAAGCTGGAAAAGTGTGTAAGAAATTGACTTTTAAAATAAACACACAGCTAGTGTTTTACAAAGTGAATTGTTCTTACTTGGCGATTGAGCTTAGTTTTAAGTAATTCTAGATGGTAAAAATCATATTTTTCTATATAGACTAAAAAAGCTTCTCCCAGTCTCAATCTCTCATTGGTTGGCGAATTCAGGTCGTTCCAAGCGGGAAAAGCTTGTAGGAAGTTGACATTGAAGATAAACACACAGCTAGTATTTTGCAAATTGAATTGCTTTTACTTGGCCAATAAGCTTAGTTTTAACTGGTTCTAGACAGTAAAAAGCAGACTTATTTATATAGACTGAAAAAGCTTTTCCCAGTCTTAGTCTCTCATTCTTTGGTGAATTCTGTTGGTTCCAAGATGGAAAAGTTTCTAGGAAGTTGACTTTCAAGATAAACACACAGCTAGTGTTTTGCAGAGTGAATTTCTGTTACTAGGCGAATAAGCTTAGTTTTAAGTGGTTCTAGATGGTAAAAAGCAGACTTTTCCATATAGACAAACATGGTTTTCCCAGTCTGAATTTCTCATTCTTTGGCGAATTCAGTTCTTTCCGAGGGGGAAAAGCTTGTAGGAAGTTGACTTTGAAGATAAACACACAGCTAGTTTTTTGTAAAGTGAATTGCTGTTAATTGGCCAATAAGCTTAATTTTCAGTTGTTCTGGGGGAGAAAAAGCAGACTTTTATGTATAGACATAACATGCATTTCTGAGTGTGAACCACTCCTTCTCAGGCAAATAGTGTTCATTCCAAGTGGGAAATGTTTGTAGGAAGGTGACTTTGAAGATAAACACACAGATAGTGTTTTACAAAGTGAATTGTTCTTACTTGGCAATTAAGCTTAGTTGTAAGTAGTTCTAGATGGAAAAAGCATACTTTTCTATAGAGACTGTAAAAACTTTTCCCAGTCTCAGTCTCTCATACTTTGGCGAATTCTGTTCCATCCAAGCTGGAAAACCTTGTAGGAATTTGACTTTGAAGAGAAACACAGAGCTAGTGATTTGCATATTGAATGGTGTTACTTGGAGAATATGCTTACTTTTAAGTGGCTCTAGAGGGTAAAAAGCAGACTTTTCAATATAGAAGTAACCTGGTTTTCCCAGTCTGAATCTCTCATTCTTTGGCGAAATCTGTTCGTTCGAAGCGGAAAAGCTTGGAGGAAGTTGACTTTGAAGATAAACACAGCTAGTGTTTTGCAAAATGAATTGTTGTTACTTGGCCAATAAGCTTCATTTTCAGTGGTTCTAGAGGAGAAAAACCAGACTTTTATGTATAGACATAACATGCATTTCCCAGTCTCAATCACACATTCTTAGGCGAATGGTGTTCGTTCCAAGCGGGAAATGTTTGTATGAAGGTGACTTTGAAGATAAACACACAGCTAGTGTTTACAAAGTGAATTGTTCTTACTTGGCAATTAAGTTTAGTTTTAAGTAGTTCTAGATGGAAAAAGCATACTTTTCTACATAGACTATATAAACTTTTCCCAGTCTCAGTCTCCCATTCTTTGGCTAATTCTGTTCCTTCCTAGCGGGAAAAGCTTGTAGGAATTTGACATTGAAGAGAGACACAGAGCTAGTGATTTGCATATTGAATGGTGTTACTTGGCTAATATGCTTAGTTTTAAGTGGCTCTAGAGGGTAAAAAGGAGACTTTTCAATATAGCCAAAACATGGGTTTCCCTGCCTGAATCTCTCATTCTTTGGTGAATTCTGTTCATTCCAAGCGGGGAAAAGCTTGTAGGAAGTTGACTTTGAAGATAAACACACAGCTAGTGTTTTGCAAAGTCAATGGTGTTCCTTGGCCAGTAAGCTTAGTTTTCAGTGGTTCTAGAGGGTAAAAAGCATACTTTTCTATATACACAAGAAATGGGTTTCCCAGTCATAATCTCTCATTCTTTGGCGAACTCTGTTCGTTCCAAATGTGAAAAGCTTGCAGGAAGTTGACTTTGAAGATAAACGCAGAGCTAGTGTTTTCCAAAGTGAATTGCTGTTACTTGACCAATAAGCTTAGTATTAAGTGGCTCTAGAGGGTAAAAAGCATACTTTTCTATAGAGATAAAAAAAGCTTTTCCCAGTCTCAATCTCTCATTCTTTAGTGAATTGTATTCGTTCCAAGTGGGAAAAGCTTGTAGGAAGTTCACTTTCAAGAAAAACATACAGTTAGTGTTTTGCAAAGTGAATTGCTGTTACTTGGCCAATAAGCTAAGTTTTAAGTGTTTCTAGATGGTAAAGAGCATACTTTTCTATATAGACAAAACATGCATTTCCCAGTATTAATCACACATTCATACGCGAATCGTGTTCTTTCCAAGAGGGAAAAGTTTGTAGGAAGGTGACTTTGAAGATAAACACACAGCTAGTGATTTACAAAGTGAATTGTTCTTAATTGGAAATTAAGCTTAGTTTTAAGTAGTTGTAGATGGTAAAATGCATACTTGTCTACATAGAAAAGACAGCTTTTCCCAGTCTAAATCTCTCACTCTTTGGCGAATTCTGTTCCTTCCAATCGGGAAAAGCTTGTAGAAAGTTGACTTTGAAGAGAAACACACAGCGAGTGTTTTGCAAAGTGAATTGCTCTTACTAGACAAATATTCTTAGATTTAAGTGGTTCTAGTGGGAAGAAAGCAGACTTTTCAATATAGCCAAGACATGGTTTGCCCAGTCTGAATTTCATTCTTTCCGGAATTTTGTTCGTTGCAAGCGGGAAAAACTTGTAATAAGTTGACTTTGAAGATACACACACAGCTACTGTTTTGCAAATAAATTGCTCTTACTTGGACAATAAGCTTAATTTTAGGTGGTTCTAGATGGTAAAAAGCATCCATTTCTATATGGACAAAACATGGGTTTCCTTTCCCAGTCTGAATCGAACATTCTTTGGCGAATTCTGTTCGATCCAAGCTGGAAAAGTGTGTAAGAAATTGACTTTTAAAATAAACACACAGCTAGTGTTTTACAAAGTGAATTGTTCTTACTTGGCGATTGAGCTTAGTTTTAAGTAATTCTAGATGGTAAAAATCATATTTTTCTATATAGACTAAAAAAGCTTCTCCCAGTCTCAATCTCTCATTGGTTGGCGAATTCAGGTCGTTCCAAGCGGGAAAAGCTTGTAGGAAGTTGACATTGAAGATAAACACACAGCTAGTATTTTGCAAATTGAATTGCTTTTACTTGGCCAATAAGCTTAGTTTTAACTGGTTCTAGACAGTAAAAAGCAGACTTATTTATATAGACTGAAAAAGCTTTTCCCAGTCTTAGTCTCTCATTCTTTGGTGAATTCTGTTGGTTCCAAGATGGAAAAGTTTCTAGGAAGTTGACTTTCAAGATAAACACACAGCTAGTGTTTTGCAGAGTGAATTTCTGTTACTAGGCGAATAAGCTTAGTTTTAAGTGGTTCTAGATGGTAAAAAGCAGACTTTTCCATATAGACAAACATGGTTTTCCCAGTCTGAATTTCTCATTCTTTGGCGAATTCAGTTCTTTCCGAGGGGGAAAAGCTTGTAGGAAGTTGACTTTGAAGATAAACACACAGCTAGTTTTTTGTAAAGTGAATTGCTGTTAATTGGCCAATAAGCTTAATTTTCAGTTGTTCTGGGGGAGAAAAAGCAGACTTTTATGTATAGACATAACATGCATTTCTGAGTGTGAACCACTCCTTCTCAGGCAAATAGTGTTCATTCCAAGTGGGAAATGTTTGTAGGAAGGTGACTTTGAAGATAAACACACAGATAGTGTTTTACAAAGTGAATTGTTCTTACTTGGCAATTAAGCTTAGTTGTAAGTAGTTCTAGATGGAAAAAGCATACTTTTCTATAGAGACTGTAAAAACTTTTCCCAGTCTCAGTCTCTCATACTTTGGCGAATTCTGTTCCATCCAAGCTGGAAAACCTTGTAGGAATTTGACTTTGAAGAGAAACACAGAGCTAGTGATTTGCATATTGAATGGTGTTACTTGGAGAATATGCTTACTTTTAAGTGGCTCTAGAGGGTAAAAAGCAGACTTTTCAATATAGAAGTAACCTGGTTTTCCCAGTCTGAATCTCTCATTCTTTGGCGAAATCTGTTCGTTCGAAGCGGAAAAGCTTGGAGGAAGTTGACTTTGAAGATAAACACAGCTAGTGTTTTGCAAAATGAATTGTTGTTACTTGGCCAATAAGCTTCATTTTCAGTGGTTCTAGAGGAGAAAAACCAGACTTTTATGTATAGACATAACATGCATTTCCCAGTCTCAATCACACATTCTTAGGCGAATGGTGTTCGTTCCAAGCGGGAAATGTTTGTATGAAGGTGACTTTGAAGATAAACACACAGCTAGTGTTTACAAAGTGAATTGTTCTTACTTGGCAATTAAGTTTAGTTTTAAGTAGTTCTAGATGGAAAAAGCATACTTTTCTACATAGACTATATAAACTTTTCCCAGTCTCAGTCTCCCATTCTTTGGCTAATTCTGTTCCTTCCTAGCGGGAAAAGCTTGTAGGAATTTGACATTGAAGAGAGACACAGAGCTAGTGATTTGCATATTGAATGGTGTTACTTGGCTAATATGCTTAGTTTTAAGTGGCTCTAGAGGGTAAAAAGGAGACTTTTCAATATAGCCAAAACATGGGTTTCCCTGCCTGAATCTCTCATTCTTTGGTGAATTCTGTTCATTCCAAGCGGGGAAAAGCTTGTAGGAAGTTGACTTTGAAGATAAACACACAGCTAGTGTTTTGCAAAGTCAATGGTGTTCCTTGGCCAGTAAGCTTAGTTTTCAGTGGTTCTAGAGGGTAAAAAGCATACTTTTCTATATACACAAGAAATGGGTTTCCCAGTCATAATCTCTCATTCTTTGGCGAACTCTGTTCGTTCCAAATGTGAAAAGCTTGCAGGAAGTTGACTTTGAAGATAAACGCAGAGCTAGTGTTTTCCAAAGTGAATTGCTGTTACTTGACCAATAAGCTTAGTATTAAGTGGCTCTAGAGGGTAAAAAGCATACTTTTCTATAGAGATAAAAAAAGCTTTTCCCAGTCTCAATCTCTCATTCTTTAGTGAATTGTATTCGTTCCAAGTGGGAAAAGCTTGTAGGAAGTTCACTTTCAAGAAAAACATACAGTTAGTGTTTTGCAAAGTGAATTGCTGTTACTTGGCCAATAAGCTAAGTTTTAAGTGTTTCTAGATGGTAAAGAGCATACTTTTCTATATAGACAAAACATGCATTTCCCAGTATTAATCACACATTCATACGCGAATCGTGTTCTTTCCAAGAGGGAAAAGTTTGTAGGAAGGTGACTTTGAAGATAAACACACAGCTAGTGATTTACAAAGTGAATTGTTCTTAATTGGAAATTAAGCTTAGTTTTAAGTAGTTGTAGATGGTAAAATGCATACTTGTCTACATAGAAAAGACAGCTTTTCCCAGTCTAAATCTCTCACTCTTTGGCGAATTCTGTTCCTTCCAATCGGGAAAAGCTTGTAGAAAGTTGACTTTGAAGAGAAACACACAGCGAGTGTTTTGCAAAGTGAATTGCTCTTACTAGACAAATATTCTTAGATTTAAGTGGTTCTAGTGGGAAGAAAGCAGACTTTTCAATATAGCCAAGACATGGTTTGCCCAGTCTGAATTTCATTCTTTCCGGAATTTTGTTCGTTGCAAGCGGGAAAAACTTGTAATAAGTTGACTTTGAAGATACACACACAGCTACTGTTTTGCAAATAAATTGCTCTTACTTGGACAATAAGCTTAATTTTAGGTGGTTCTAGATGGTAAAAAGCATCCATTTCTATATGGACAAAACATGGGTTTCCTTTCCCAGTCTGAATCGAACATTCTTTGGCGAATTCTGTTCGATCCAAGCTGGAAAAGTGTGTAAGAAATTGACTTTTAAAATAAACACACAGCTAGTGTTTTACAAAGTGAATTGTTCTTACTTGGCGATTGAGCTTAGTTTTAAGTAATTCTAGATGGTAAAAATCATATTTTTCTATATAGACTAAAAAAGCTTCTCCCAGTCTCAATCTCTCATTGGTTGGCGAATTCAGGTCGTTCCAAGCGGGAAAAGCTTGTAGGAAGTTGACATTGAAGATAAACACACAGCTAGTATTTTGCAAATTGAATTGCTTTTACTTGGCCAATAAGCTTAGTTTTAACTGGTTCTAGACAGTAAAAAGCAGACTTATTTATATAGACTGAAAAAGCTTTTCCCAGTCTTAGTCTCTCATTCTTTGGTGAATTCTGTTGGTTCCAAGATGGAAAAGTTTCTAGGAAGTTGACTTTCAAGATAAACACACAGCTAGTGTTTTGCAGAGTGAATTTCTGTTACTAGGCGAATAAGCTTAGTTTTAAGTGGTTCTAGATGGTAAAAAGCAGACTTTTCCATATAGACAAACATGGTTTTCCCAGTCTGAATTTCTCATTCTTTGGCGAATTCAGTTCTTTCCGAGGGGGAAAAGCTTGTAGGAAGTTGACTTTGAAGATAAACACACAGCTAGTTTTTTGTAAAGTGAATTGCTGTTAATTGGCCAATAAGCTTAATTTTCAGTTGTTCTGGGGGAGAAAAAGCAGACTTTTATGTATAGACATAACATGCATTTCTGAGTGTGAACCACTCCTTCTCAGGCAAATAGTGTTCATTCCAAGTGGGAAATGTTTGTAGGAAGGTGACTTTGAAGATAAACACACAGATAGTGTTTTACAAAGTGAATTGTTCTTACTTGGCAATTAAGCTTAGTTGTAAGTAGTTCTAGATGGAAAAAGCATACTTTTCTATAGAGACTGTAAAAACTTTTCCCAGTCTCAGTCTCTCATACTTTGGCGAATTCTGTTCCATCCAAGCTGGAAAACCTTGTAGGAATTTGACTTTGAAGAGAAACACAGAGCTAGTGATTTGCATATTGAATGGTGTTACTTGGAGAATATGCTTACTTTTAAGTGGCTCTAGAGGGTAAAAAGCAGACTTTTCAATATAGAAGTAACCTGGTTTTCCCAGTCTGAATCTCTCATTCTTTGGCGAAATCTGTTCGTTCGAAGCGGAAAAGCTTGGAGGAAGTTGACTTTGAAGATAAACACAGCTAGTGTTTTGCAAAATGAATTGTTGTTACTTGGCCAATAAGCTTCATTTTCAGTGGTTCTAGAGGAGAAAAACCAGACTTTTATGTATAGACATAACATGCATTTCCCAGTCTCAATCACACATTCTTAGGCGAATGGTGTTCGTTCCAAGCGGGAAATGTTTGTATGAAGGTGACTTTGAAGATAAACACACAGCTAGTGTTTACAAAGTGAATTGTTCTTACTTGGCAATTAAGTTTAGTTTTAAGTAGTTCTAGATGGAAAAAGCATACTTTTCTACATAGACTATATAAACTTTTCCCAGTCTCAGTCTCCCATTCTTTGGCTAATTCTGTTCCTTCCTAGCGGGAAAAGCTTGTAGGAATTTGACATTGAAGAGAGACACAGAGCTAGTGATTTGCATATTGAATGGTGTTACTTGGCTAATATGCTTAGTTTTAAGTGGCTCTAGAGGGTAAAAAGGAGACTTTTCAATATAGCCAAAACATGGGTTTCCCTGCCTGAATCTCTCATTCTTTGGTGAATTCTGTTCATTCCAAGCGGGGAAAAGCTTGTAGGAAGTTGACTTTGAAGATAAACACACAGCTAGTGTTTTGCAAAGTCAATGGTGTTCCTTGGCCAGTAAGCTTAGTTTTCAGTGGTTCTAGAGGGTAAAAAGCATACTTTTCTATATACACAAGAAATGGGTTTCCCAGTCATAATCTCTCATTCTTTGGCGAACTCTGTTCGTTCCAAATGTGAAAAGCTTGCAGGAAGTTGACTTTGAAGATAAACGCAGAGCTAGTGTTTTCCAAAGTGAATTGCTGTTACTTGACCAATAAGCTTAGTATTAAGTGGCTCTAGAGGGTAAAAAGCATACTTTTCTATAGAGATAAAAAAAGCTTTTCCCAGTCTCAATCTCTCATTCTTTAGTGAATTGTATTCGTTCCAAGTGGGAAAAGCTTGTAGGAAGTTCACTTTCAAGAAAAACATACAGTTAGTGTTTTGCAAAGTGAATTGCTGTTACTTGGCCAATAAGCTAAGTTTTAAGTGTTTCTAGATGGTAAAGAGCATACTTTTCTATATAGACAAAACATGCATTTCCCAGTATTAATCACACATTCATACGCGAATCGTGTTCTTTCCAAGAGGGAAAAGTTTGTAGGAAGGTGACTTTGAAGATAAACACACAGCTAGTGATTTACAAAGTGAATTGTTCTTAATTGGAAATTAAGCTTAGTTTTAAGTAGTTGTAGATGGTAAAATGCATACTTGTCTACATAGAAAAGACAGCTTTTCCCAGTCTAAATCTCTCACTCTTTGGCGAATTCTGTTCCTTCCAATCGGGAAAAGCTTGTAGAAAGTTGACTTTGAAGAGAAACACACAGCGAGTGTTTTGCAAAGTGAATTGCTCTTACTAGACAAATATTCTTAGATTTAAGTGGTTCTAGTGGGAAGAAAGCAGACTTTTCAATATAGCCAAGACATGGTTTGCCCAGTCTGAATTTCATTCTTTCCGGAATTTTGTTCGTTGCAAGCGGGAAAAACTTGTAATAAGTTGACTTTGAAGATACACACACAGCTACTGTTTTGCAAATAAATTGCTCTTACTTGGACAATAAGCTTAATTTTAGGTGGTTCTAGATGGTAAAAAGCATCCATTTCTATATGGACAAAACATGGGTTTCCTTTCCCAGTCTGAATCGAACATTCTTTGGCGAATTCTGTTCGATCCAAGCTGGAAAAGTGTGTAAGAAATTGACTTTTAAAATAAACACACAGCTAGTGTTTTACAAAGTGAATTGTTCTTACTTGGCGATTGAGCTTAGTTTTAAGTAATTCTAGATGGTAAAAATCATATTTTTCTATATAGACTAAAAAAGCTTCTCCCAGTCTCAATCTCTCATTGGTTGGCGAATTCAGGTCGTTCCAAGCGGGAAAAGCTTGTAGGAAGTTGACATTGAAGATAAACACACAGCTAGTATTTTGCAAATTGAATTGCTTTTACTTGGCCAATAAGCTTAGTTTTAACTGGTTCTAGACAGTAAAAAGCAGACTTATTTATATAGACTGAAAAAGCTTTTCCCAGTCTTAGTCTCTCATTCTTTGGTGAATTCTGTTGGTTCCAAGATGGAAAAGTTTCTAGGAAGTTGACTTTCAAGATAAACACACAGCTAGTGTTTTGCAGAGTGAATTTCTGTTACTAGGCGAATAAGCTTAGTTTTAAGTGGTTCTAGATGGTAAAAAGCAGACTTTTCCATATAGACAAACATGGGTTTCCCAGTCTGAATTTCTCATTCTTTGGCGAATTCAGTTCTTTCCGAGGGGGAAAAGCTTGTAGGAAGTTGACTTTGAAGATAAACACACAGCTAGTTTTTTGTAAAGTGAATTGCTGTTAATTGGCCAATAAGCTTAATTTTCAGTTGTTCTGGGGGAGAAAAAGCAGACTTTTATGTATAGACATAACATGCATTTCTGAGTGTGAACCACTCCTTCTCAGGCAAATAGTGTTCATTCCAAGTGGGAAATGTTTGTAGGAAGGTGACTTTGAAGATAAACACACAGATAGTGTTTTACAAAGTGAATTGTTCTTACTTGGCAATTAAGCTTAGTTGTAAGTAGTTCTAGATGGAAAAAGCATACTTTTCTATAGAGACTGTAAAAACTTTTCCCAGTCTCAGTCTCTCATACTTTGGCGAATTCTGTTCCATCCAAGCTGGAAAACCTTGTAGGAATTTGACTTTGAAGAGAAACACAGAGCTAGTGATTTGCATATTGAATGGTGTTACTTGGAGAATATGCTTACTTTTAAGTGGCTCTAGAGGGTAAAAAGCAGACTTTTCAATATAGAAGTAACCTGGTTTTCCCAGTCTGAATCTCTCATTCTTTGGCGAAATCTGTTCGTTCGAAGCGGAAAAGCTTGGAGGAAGTTGACTTTGAAGATAAACACAGCTAGTGTTTTGCAAAATGAATTGTTGTTACTTGGCCAATAAGCTTCATTTTCAGTGGTTCTAGAGGAGAAAAACCAGACTTTTATGTATAGACATAACATGCATTTCCCAGTCTCAATCACACATTCTTAGGCGAATGGTGTTCGTTCCAAGCGGGAAATGTTTGTATGAAGGTGACTTTGAAGATAAACACACAGCTAGTGTTTACAAAGTGAATTGTTCTTACTTGGCAATTAAGTTTAGTTTTAAGTAGTTCTAGATGGAAAAAGCATACTTTTCTACATAGACTATATAAACTTTTCCCAGTCTCAGTCTCCCATTCTTTGGCTAATTCTGTTCCTTCCTAGCGGGAAAAGCTTGTAGGAATTTGACATTGAAGAGAGACACAGAGCTAGTGATTTGCATATTGAATGGTGTTACTTGGCTAATATGCTTAGTTTTAAGTGGCTCTAGAGGGTAAAAAGGAGACTTTTCAATATAGCCAAAACATGGGTTTCCCTGCCTGAATCTCTCATTCTTTGGTGAATTCTGTTCATTCCAAGCGGGGAAAAGCTTGTAGGAAGTTGACTTTGAAGATAAACACACAGCTAGTGTTTTGCAAAGTCAATGGTGTTCCTTGGCCAGTAAGCTTAGTTTTCAGTGGTTCTAGAGGGTAAAAAGCATACTTTTCTATATACACAAGAAATGGGTTTCCCAGTCATAATCTCTCATTCTTTGGCGAACTCTGTTCGTTCCAAATGTGAAAAGCTTGCAGGAAGTTGACTTTGAAGATAAACGCAGAGCTAGTGTTTTCCAAAGTGAATTGCTGTTACTTGACCAATAAGCTTAGTATTAAGTGGCTCTAGAGGGTAAAAAGCATACTTTTCTATAGAGATAAAAAAAGCTTTTCCCAGTCTCAATCTCTCATTCTTTAGTGAATTGTATTCGTTCCAAGTGGGAAAAGCTTGTAGGAAGTTCACTTTCAAGAAAAACATACAGTTAGTGTTTTGCAAAGTGAATTGCTGTTACTTGGCCAATAAGCTAAGTTTTAAGTGTTTCTAGATGGTAAAGAGCATACTTTTCTATATAGACAAAACATGCATTTCCCAGTATTAATCACACATTCATACGCGAATCGTGTTCTTTCCAAGAGGGAAAAGTTTGTAGGAAGGTGACTTTGAAGATAAACACACAGCTAGTGATTTACAAAGTGAATTGTTCTTAATTGGAAATTAAGCTTAGTTTTAAGTAGTTGTAGATGGTAAAATGCATACTTGTCTACATAGAAAAGACAGCTTTTCCCAGTCTAAATCTCTCACTCTTTGGCGAATTCTGTTCCTTCCAATCGGGAAAAGCTTGTAGAAAGTTGACTTTGAAGAGAAACACACAGCGAGTGTTTTGCAAAGTGAATTGCTCTTACTAGACAAATATTCTTAGATTTAAGTGGTTCTAGTGGGAAGAAAGCAGACTTTTCAATATAGCCAAGACATGGTTTGCCCAGTCTGAATTTCATTCTTTCCGGAATTTTGTTCGTTGCAAGCGGGAAAAACTTGTAATAAGTTGACTTTGAAGATACACACACAGCTACTGTTTTGCAAATAAATTGCTCTTACTTGGACAATAAGCTTAATTTTAGGTGGTTCTAGATGGTAAAAAGCATCCATTTCTATATGGACAAAACATGGGTTTCCTTTCCCAGTCTGAATCGAACATTCTTTGGCGAATTCTGTTCGATCCAAGCTGGAAAAGTGTGTAAGAAATTGACTTTTAAAATAAACACACAGCTAGTGTTTTACAAAGTGAATTGTTCTTACTTGGCGATTGAGCTTAGTTTTAAGTAATTCTAGATGGTAAAAATCATATTTTTCTATATAGACTAAAAAAGCTTCTCCCAGTCTCAATCTCTCATTGGTTGGCGAATTCAGGTCGTTCCAAGCGGGAAAAGCTTGTAGGAAGTTGACATTGAAGATAAACACACAGCTAGTATTTTGCAAATTGAATTGCTTTTACTTGGCCAATAAGCTTAGTTTTAACTGGTTCTAGACAGTAAAAAGCAGACTTATTTATATAGACTGAAAAAGCTTTTCCCAGTCTTAGTCTCTCATTCTTTGGTGAATTCTGTTGGTTCCAAGATGGAAAAGTTTCTAGGAAGTTGACTTTCAAGATAAACACACAGCTAGTGTTTTGCAGAGTGAATTTCTGTTACTAGGCGAATAAGCTTAGTTTTAAGTGGTTCTAGATGGTAAAAAGCAGACTTTTCCATATAGACAAACATGGGTTTCCCAGTCTGAATTTCTCATTCTTTGGCGAATTCAGTTCTTTCCGAGGGGGAAAAGCTTGTAGGAAGTTGACTTTGAAGATAAACACACAGCTAGTTTTTTGTAAAGTGAATTGCTGTTAATTGGCCAATAAGCTTAATTTTCAGTTGTTCTGGGGGAGAAAAAGCAGACTTTTATGTATAGACATAACATGCATTTCTGAGTGTGAACCACTCCTTCTCAGGCAAATAGTGTTCATTCCAAGTGGGAAATGTTTGTAGGAAGGTGACTTTGAAGATAAACACACAGATAGTGTTTTACAAAGTGAATTGTTCTTACTTGGCAATTAAGCTTAGTTGTAAGTAGTTCTAGATGGAAAAAGCATACTTTTCTATAGAGACTGTAAAAACTTTTCCCAGTCTCAGTCTCTCATACTTTGGCGAATTCTGTTCCATCCAAGCTGGAAAACCTTGTAGGAATTTGACTTTGAAGAGAAACACAGAGCTAGTGATTTGCATATTGAATGGTGTTACTTGGAGAATATGCTTACTTTTAAGTGGCTCTAGAGGGTAAAAAGCAGACTTTTCAATATAGAAGTAACCTGGTTTTCCCAGTCTGAATCTCTCATTCTTTGGCGAAATCTGTTCGTTCGAAGCGGAAAAGCTTGGAGGAAGTTGACTTTGAAGATAAACACAGCTAGTGTTTTGCAAAATGAATTGTTGTTACTTGGCCAATAAGCTTCATTTTCAGTGGTTCTAGAGGAGAAAAACCAGACTTTTATGTATAGACATAACATGCATTTCCCAGTCTCAATCACACATTCTTAGGCGAATGGTGTTCGTTCCAAGCGGGAAATGTTTGTATGAAGGTGACTTTGAAGATAAACACACAGCTAGTGTTTACAAAGTGAATTGTTCTTACTTGGCAATTAAGTTTAGTTTTAAGTAGTTCTAGATGGAAAAAGCATACTTTTCTACATAGACTATATAAACTTTTCCCAGTCTCAGTCTCCCATTCTTTGGCTAATTCTGTTCCTTCCTAGCGGGAAAAGCTTGTAGGAATTTGACATTGAAGAGAGACACAGAGCTAGTGATTTGCATATTGAATGGTGTTACTTGGCTAATATGCTTAGTTTTAAGTGGCTCTAGAGGGTAAAAAGGAGACTTTTCAATATAGCCAAAACATGGGTTTCCCTGCCTGAATCTCTCATTCTTTGGTGAATTCTGTTCATTCCAAGCGGGGAAAAGCTTGTAGGAAGTTGACTTTGAAGATAAACACACAGCTAGTGTTTTGCAAAGTCAATGGTGTTCCTTGGCCAGTAAGCTTAGTTTTCAGTGGTTCTAGAGGGTAAAAAGCATACTTTTCTATATACACAAGAAATGGGTTTCCCAGTCATAATCTCTCATTCTTTGGCGAACTCTGTTCGTTCCAAATGTGAAAAGCTTGCAGGAAGTTGACTTTGAAGATAAACGCAGAGCTAGTGTTTTCCAAAGTGAATTGCTGTTACTTGACCAATAAGCTTAGTATTAAGTGGCTCTAGAGGGTAAAAAGCATACTTTTCTATAGAGATAAAAAAAGCTTTTCCCAGTCTCAATCTCTCATTCTTTAGTGAATTGTATTCGTTCCAAGTGGGAAAAGCTTGTAGGAAGTTCACTTTCAAGAAAAACATACAGTTAGTGTTTTGCAAAGTGAATTGCTGTTACTTGGCCAATAAGCTAAGTTTTAAGTGTTTCTAGATGGTAAAGAGCATACTTTTCTATATAGACAAAACATGCATTTCCCAGTATTAATCACACATTCATACGCGAATCGTGTTCTTTCCAAGAGGGAAAAGTTTGTAGGAAGGTGACTTTGAAGATAAACACACAGCTAGTGATTTACAAAGTGAATTGTTCTTAATTGGAAATTAAGCTTAGTTTTAAGTAGTTGTAGATGGTAAAATGCATACTTGTCTACATAGAAAAGACAGCTTTTCCCAGTCTAAATCTCTCACTCTTTGGCGAATTCTGTTCCTTCCAATCGGGAAAAGCTTGTAGAAAGTTGACTTTGAAGAGAAACACACAGCGAGTGTTTTGCAAAGTGAATTGCTCTTACTAGACAAATATTCTTAGATTTAAGTGGTTCTAGTGGGAAGAAAGCAGACTTTTCAATATAGCCAAGACATGGTTTGCCCAGTCTGAATTTCATTCTTTCCGGAATTTTGTTCGTTGCAAGCGGGAAAAACTTGTAATAAGTTGACTTTGAAGATACACACACAGCTACTGTTTTGCAAATAAATTGCTCTTACTTGGACAATAAGCTTAATTTTAGGTGGTTCTAGATGGTAAAAAGCATCCATTTCTATATGGACAAAACATGGGTTTCCTTTCCCAGTCTGAATCGAACATTCTTTGGCGAATTCTGTTCGATCCAAGCTGGAAAAGTGTGTAAGAAATTGACTTTTAAAATAAACACACAGCTAGTGTTTTACAAAGTGAATTGTTCTTACTTGGCGATTGAGCTTAGTTTTAAGTAATTCTAGATGGTAAAAATCATATTTTTCTATATAGACTAAAAAAGCTTCTCCCAGTCTCAATCTCTCATTGGTTGGCGAATTCAGGTCGTTCCAAGCGGGAAAAGCTTGTAGGAAGTTGACATTGAAGATAAACACACAGCTAGTATTTTGCAAATTGAATTGCTTTTACTTGGCCAATAAGCTTAGTTTTAACTGGTTCTAGACAGTAAAAAGCAGACTTATTTATATAGACTGAAAAAGCTTTTCCCAGTCTTAGTCTCTCATTCTTTGGTGAATTCTGTTGGTTCCAAGATGGAAAAGTTTCTAGGAAGTTGACTTTCAAGATAAACACACAGCTAGTGTTTTGCAGAGTGAATTTCTGTTACTAGGCGAATAAGCTTAGTTTTAAGTGGTTCTAGATGGTAAAAAGCAGACTTTTCCATATAGACAAACATGGGTTTCCCAGTCTGAATTTCTCATTCTTTGGCGACTTCAGTTCTTTCCGAGGGGGAAAAGCTTGTAGGAAGTTGACTTTGAAGATAAACACACAGCTAGTTTTTTGTAAAGTGAATTGCTGTTAATTGGCCAATAAGCTTAATTTTCAGTTGTTCTGGGGGAGAAAAAGCAGACTTTTATGTATAGACATAACATGCATTTCTGAGTGTGAACCACTCCTTCTCAGGCAAATAGTGTTCATTCCAAGTGGGAAATGTTTGTAGGAAGGTGACTTTGAAGATAAACACACAGATAGTGTTTTACAAAGTGAATTGTTCTTACTTGGCAATTAAGCTTAGTTGTAAGTAGTTCTAGATGGAAAAAGCATACTTTTCTATAGAGACTGTAAAAACTTTTCCCAGTCTCAGTCTCTCATACTTTGGCGAATTCTGTTCCATCCAAGCTGGAAAACCTTGTAGGAATTTGACTTTGAAGAGAAACACAGAGCTAGTGATTTGCATATTGAATGGTGTTACTTGGAGAATATGCTTACTTTTAAGTGGCTCTAGAGGGTAAAAAGCAGACTTTTCAATATAGAAGTAACCTGGTTTTCCCAGTCTGAATCTCTCATTCTTTGGCGAAATCTGTTCGTTCGAAGTGGAAAAGCTTGGAGGAAGTTGACTTTGAAGATAAACACAGCTAGTGTTTTGCAAAATGAATTGTTGTTACTTGGCCAATAAGCTTCATTTTCAGTGGTTCTAGAGGAGAAAAACCAGACTTTTATGTATAGACATAACATGCATTTCCCAGTCTCAATCACACATTCTTAGGCGAATGGTGTTCGTTCCAAGCGGGAAATGTTTGTATGAAGGTGACTTTGAAGATAAACACACAGCTAGTGTTTACAAAGTGAATTGTTCTTACTTGGCAATTAAGTTTAGTTTTAAGTAGTTCTAGATGGAAAAAGCATACTTTTCTACATAGACTATATAAACTTTTCCCAGTCTCAGTCTCCCATTCTTTGGCTAATTCTGTTCCTTCCTAGCGGGAAAAGCTTGTAGGAATTTGACATTGAAGAGAGACACAGAGCTAGTGATTTGCATATTGAATGGTGTTACTTGGCTAATATGCTTAGTTTTAAGTGGCTCTAGAGGGTAAAAAGGAGACTTTTCAATATAGCCAAAACATGGGTTTCCCTGCCTGAATCTCTCATTCTTTGGTGAATTCTGTTCATTCCAAGCGGGGAAAAGCTTGTAGGAAGTTGACTTTGAAGATAAACACACAGCTAGTGTTTTGCAAAGTCAATGGTGTTCCTTGGCCAGTAAGCTTAGTTTTCAGTGGTTCTAGAGGGTAAAAAGCATACTTTTCTATATACACAAGAAATGGGTTTCCCAGTCATAATCTCTCATTCTTTGGCGAACTCTGTTCGTTCCAAATGTGAAAAGCTTGCAGGAAGTTGACTTTGAAGATAAACGCAGAGCTAGTGTTTTCCAAAGTGAATTGCTGTTACTTGACCAATAAGCTTAGTATTAAGTGGCTCTAGAGGGTAAAAAGCATACTTTTCTATAGAGATAAAAAAAGCTTTTCCCAGTCTCAATCTCTCATTCTTTAGTGAATTGTATTCGTTCCAAGTGGGAAAAGCTTGTAGGAAGTTCACTTTCAAGAAAAACATACAGTTAGTGTTTTGCAAAGTGAATTGCTGTTACTTGGCCAATAAGCTAAGTTTTAAGTGTTTCTAGATGGTAAAGAGCATACTTTTCTATATAGACAAAACATGCATTTCCCAGTATTAATCACACATTCATACGCGAATCGTGTTCTTTCCAAGAGGGAAAAGTTTGTAGGAAGGTGACTTTGAAGATAAACACACAGCTAGTGATTTACAAAGTGAATTGTTCTTAATTGGAAATTAAGCTTAGTTTTAAGTAGTTGTAGATGGTAAAATGCATACTTGTCTACATAGAAAAGACAGCTTTTCCCAGTCTAAATCTCTCACTCTTTGGCGAATTCTGTTCCTTCCAATCGGGAAAAGCTTGTAGAAAGTTGACTTTGAAGAGAAACACACAGCGAGTGTTTTGCAAAGTGAATTGCTCTTACTAGACAAATATTCTTAGATTTAAGTGGTTCTAGTGGGAAGAAAGCAGACTTTTCAATATAGCCAAGACATGGTTTGCCCAGTCTGAATTTCATTCTTTCCGGAATTTTGTTCGTTGCAAGCGGGAAAAACTTGTAATAAGTTGACTTTGAAGATACACACACAGCTACTGTTTTGCAAATAAATTGCTCTTACTTGGACAATAAGCTTAATTTTAGGTGGTTCTAGATGGTAAAAAGCATCCATTTCTATATGGACAAAACATGGGTTTCCTTTCCCAGTCTGAATCGAACATTCTTTGGCGAATTCTGTTCGATCCAATCTGGAAAAGTGTGTAAGAAATTGACTTTTAAAATAAACACACAGCTAGTGTTTTACAAAGTGAATTGTTCTTACTTGGCGATTGAGCTTAGTTTTAAGTAATTCTAGATGGTAAAAATCATATTATTCTATATAGACTAAAAAAGCTTCTCCCAGTCTCAATCTCTCATTGGTTGGCGAATTCAGGTCGTTCCAAGCGGGAAAAGCTTGTAGGAAGTTGACATTGAAGATAAACACACAGCTAGTATTTTGCAAATTGAATTGCTTTTACTTGGCCAATAAGCTTAGTTTTAACTGGTTCTAGACAGTAAAAAGCAGACTTATTTATATAGACTGAAAAAGCTTTTCCCAGTCTTAGTCTCTCATTCTTTGGTGAATTCTGTTGGTTCCAAGATGGAAAAGTTTCTAGGAAGTTGACTTTCAAGATAAACACACAGCTAGTGTTTTGCAGAGTGAATTTCTGTTACTAGGCGAATAAGCTTAGTTTAAAGTGGTTCTAGATGGTAAAAAGCAGACTTTTCCATATAGACAAACATGGGTTTCCCAGTCTGAATTTCTCATTCTTTGGCGACTTCAGTTCTTTCCGAGGGGGAAAAGCTTGTAGGAAGTTGACTTTGAAGATAAACACACAGCTAGTTTTTTGTAAAGTGAATTGCTGTTAATTGGCCAATAAGCTTAATTTTCAGTTGTTCTGGGGGAGAAAAAGCAGACTTTTATGTATAGACATAACATGCATTTCTGAGTGTGAACCACTCCTTCTCAGGCAAATAGTGTTCATTCCAAGTGGGAAATGTTTGTAGGAAGGTGACTTTGAAGATAAACACACAGATAGTGTTTTACAAAGTGAATTGTTCTTACTTGGCAATTAAGCTTAGTTGTAAGTAGTTCTAGATGGAAAAAGCATACTTTTCTATAGAGACTGTAAAAACTTTTCCCAGTCTCAGTCTCTCATACTTTGGCGAATTCTGTTCCATCCAAGCTGGAAAACCTTGTAGGAATTTGACTTTGAAGAGAAACACAGAGCTAGTGATTTGCATATTGAATGGTGTTACTTGGAGAATATGCTTACTTTTAAGTGGCTCTAGAGGGTAAAAAGCAGACTTTTCAATATAGAAGTAACCTGGTTTTCCCAGTCTGAATCTCTCATTCTTTGGCGAAATCTGTTCGTTCGAAGTGGAAAAGCTTGGAGGAAGTTGACTTTGAAGATAAACACAGCTAGTGTTTTGCAAAATGAATTGTTGTTACTTGGCCAATAAGCTTCATTTTCAGTGGTTCTAGAGGAGAAAAACCAGACTTTTATGTATAGACATAACATGCATTTCCCAGTCTCAATCACACATTCTTAGGCGAATGGTGTTCGTTCCAAGCGGGAAATGTTTGTATGAAGGTGACTTTGAAGATAAACACACAGCTAGTGTTTACAAAGTGAATTGTTCTTACTTGGCAATTAAGTTTAGTTTTAAGTAGTTCTAGATGGAAAAAGCATACTTTTCTACATAGACTATATAAACTTTTCCCAGTCTCAGTCTCCCATTCTTTGGCTAATTCTGTTCCTTCCTAGCGGGAAAAGCTTGTAGGAATTTGACATTGAAGAGAGACACAGAGCTAGTGATTTGCATATTGAATGGTGTTACTTGGCTAATATGCTTAGTTTTAAGTGGCTCTAGAGGGTAAAAAGGAGACTTTTCAATATAGCCAAAACATGGGTTTCCCTGCCTGAATCTCTCATTCTTTGGTGAATTCTGTTCATTCCAAGCGGGGAAAAGCTTGTAGGAAGTTGACTTTGAAGATAAACACACAGCTAGTGTTTTGCAAAGTCAATGGTGTTCCTTGGCCAGTAAGCTTAGTTTTCAGTGGTTCTAGAGGGTAAAAAGCATACTTTTCTATATACACAAGAAATGGGTTTCCCAGTCATAATCTCTCATTCTTTGGCGAACTCTGTTCGTTCCAAATGTGAAAAGCTTGCAGGAAGTTGACTTTGAAGATAAACGCAGAGCTAGTGTTTTCCAAAGTGAATTGCTGTTACTTGACCAATAAGCTTAGTATTAAGTGGCTCTAGAGGGTAAAAAGCATACTTTTCTATAGAGATAAAAAAAGCTTTTCCCAGTCTCAATCTCTCATTCTTTAGTGAATTGTATTCGTTCCAAGTGGGAAAAGCTTGTAGGAAGTTCACTTTCAAGAAAAACATACAGTTAGTGTTTTGCAAAGTGAATTGCTGTTACTTGGCCAATAAGCTAAGTTTTAAGTGTTTCTAGATGGTAAAGAGCATACTTTTCTATATAGACAAAACATGCATTTCCCAGTATTAATCACACATTCATACGCGAATCGTGTTCTTTCCAAGAGGGAAAAGTTTGTAGGAAGGTGACTTTGAAGATAAACACACAGCTAGTGATTTACAAAGTGAATTGTTCTTAATTGGAAATTAAGCTTAGTTTTAAGTAGTTGTAGATGGTAAAATGCATACTTGTCTACATAGAAAAGACAGCTTTTCCCAGTCTAAATCTCTCACTCTTTGGCGAATTCTGTTCCTTCCAATCGGGAAAAGCTTGTAGAAAGTTGACTTTGAAGAGAAACACACAGCGAGTGTTTTGCAAAGTGAATTGCTCTTACTAGACAAATATTCTTAGATTTAAGTGGTTCTAGTGGGAAGAAAGCAGACTTTTCAATATAGCCAAGACATGGTTTGCCCAGTCTGAATTTCATTCTTTCCGGAATTTTGTTCGTTGCAAGCGGGAAAAACTTGTAATAAGTTGACTTTGAAGATACACACACAGCTACTGTTTTGCAAATAAATTGCTCTTACTTGGACAATAAGCTTAATTTTAGGTGGTTCTAGATGGTAAAAAGCATCCATTTCTATATGGACAAAACATGGGTTTCCTTTCCCAGTCTGAATCGAACATTCTTTGGCGAATTCTGTTCGATCCAAGCTGGAAAAGTGTGTAAGAAATTGACTTTTAAAATAAACACACAGCTAGTGTTTTACAAAGTGAATTGTTCTTACTTGGCGATTGAGCTTAGTTTTAAGTAATTCTAGATGGTAAAAATCATATTTTTCTATATAGACTAAAAAAGCTTCTCCCAGTCTCAATCTCTCATTGGTTGGCGAATTCAGGTCGTTCCAAGCGGGAAAAGCTTGTAGGAAGTTGACATTGAAGATAAACACACAGCTAGTATTTTGCAAATTGAATTGCTTTTACTTGGCCAATAAGCTTAGTTTTAACTGGTTCTAGACAGTAAAAAGCAGACTTATTTATATAGACTGAAAAAGCTTTTCCCAGTCTTAGTCTCTCATTCTTTGGTGAATTCTGTTGGTTCCAAGATGGAAAAGTTTCTAGGAAGTTGACTTTCAAGATAAACACACAGCTAGTGTTTTGCAGAGTGAATTTCTGTTACTAGGCGAATAAGCTTAGTTTTAAGTGGTTCTAGATGGTAAAAAGCAGACTTTTCCATATAGACAAACATGGGTTTCCCAGTCTGAATTTCTCATTCTTTGGCGAATTCAGTTCTTTCCGAGGGGGAAAAGCTTGTAGGAAGTTGACTTTGAAGATAAACACACAGCTAGTTTTTTGTAAAGTGAATTGCTGTTAATTGGCCAATAAGCTTAATTTTCAGTTGTTCTGGGGGAGAAAAAGCAGACTTTTATGTATAGACATAACATGCATTTCTGAGTGTGAACCACTCCTTCTCAGGCAAATAGTGTTCATTCCAAGTGGGAAATGTTTGTAGGAAGGTGACTTTGAAGATAAACACACAGATAGTGTTTTACAAAGTGAATTGTTCTTACTTGGCAATTAAGCTTAGTTGTAAGTAGTTCTAGATGGAAAAAGCATACTTTTCTATAGAGACTGTAAAAACTTTTCCCAGTCTCAGTCTCTCATACTTTGGCGAATTCTGTTCCATCCAAGCTGGAAAACCTTGTAGGAATTTGACTTTGAAGAGAAACACAGAGCTAGTGATTTGCATATTGAATGGTGTTACTTGGAGAATATGCTTACTTTTAAGTGGCTCTAGAGGGTAAAAAGCAGACTTTTCAATATAGAAGTAACCTGGTTTTCCCAGTCTGAATCTCTCATTCTTTGGCGAAATCTGTTCGTTCGAAGTGGAAAAGCTTGGAGGAAGTTGACTTTGAAGATAAACACAGCTAGTGTTTTGCAAAATGAATTGTTGTTACTTGGCCAATAAGCTTCATTTTCAGTGGTTCTAGAGGAGAAAAACCAGACTTTTATGTATAGACATAACATGCATTTCCCAGTCTCAATCACACATTCTTAGGCGAATGGTGTTCGTTCCAAGCGGGAAATGTTTGTATGAAGGTGACTTTGAAGATAAACACACAGCTAGTGTTTACAAAGTGAATTGTTCTTACTTGGCAATTAAGTTTAGTTTTAAGTAGTTCTAGATGGAAAAAGCATACTTTTCTACATAGACTATATAAACTTTTCCCAGTCTCAGTCTCCCATTCTTTGGCTAATTCTGTTCCTTCCTAGCGGGAAAAGCTTGTAGGAATTTGACATTGAAGAGAGACACAGAGCTAGTGATTTGCATATTGAATGGTGTTACTTGGCTAATATGCTTAGTTTTAAGTGGCTCTAGAGGGTAAAAAGGAGACTTTTCAATATAGCCAAAACATGGGTTTCCCTGCCTGAATCTCTCATTCTTTGGTGAATTCTGTTCATTCCAAGCGGGGAAAAGCTTGTAGGAAGTTGACTTTGAAGATAAACACACAGCTAGTGTTTTGCAAAGTCAATGGTGTTCCTTGGCCAGTAAGCTTAGTTTTCAGTGGTTCTAGAGGGTAAAAAGCATACTTTTCTATATACACAAGAAATGGGTTTCCCAGTCATAATCTCTCATTCTTTGGCGAACTCTGTTCGTTCCAAATGTGAAAAGCTTGCAGGAAGTTGACTTTGAAGATAAACGCAGAGCTAGTGTTTTCCAAAGTGAATTGCTGTTACTTGACCAATAAGCTTAGTATTAAGTGGCTCTAGAGGGTAAAAAGCATACTTTTCTATAGAGATAAAAAAAGCTTTTCCCAGTCTCAATCTCTCATTCTTTAGTGAATTGTATTCGTTCCAAGTGGGAAAAGCTTGTAGGAAGTTCACTTTCAAGAAAAACATACAGTTAGTGTTTTGCAAAGTGAATTGCTGTTACTTGGCCAATAAGCTAAGTTTTAAGTGTTTCTAGATGGTAAAGAGCATACTTTTCTATATAGACAAAACATGCATTTCCCAGTATTAATCACACATTCATACGCGAATCGTGTTCTTTCCAAGAGGGAAAAGTTTGTAGGAAGGTGACTTTGAAGATAAACACACAGCTAGTGATTTACAAAGTGAATTGTTCTTAATTGGAAATTAAGCTTAGTTTTAAGTAGTTGTAGATGGTAAAATGCATACTTGTCTACATAGAAAAGACAGCTTTTCCCAGTCTAAATCTCTCACTCTTTGGCGAATTCTGTTCCTTCCAATCGGGATAAGCTTGTAGAAAGTTGACTTTGAAGAGAAACACACAGCGAGTGTTTTGCAAAGTGAATTGCTCTTACTAGACAAATATTCTTAGATTTAAGTGGTTCTAGTGGGAAGAAAGCAGACTTTTCAATATAGCCAAGACATGGTTTGCCCAGTCTGAATTTCATTCTTTCCGGAATTTTGTTCGTTGCAAGCGGGAAAAACTTGTAATAAGTTGACTTTGAAGATACACACACAGCTACTGTTTTGCAAATAAATTGCTCTTACTTGGACAATAAGCTTAATTTTAGGTGGTTCTAGATGGTAAAAAGCATCCATTTCTATATGGACAAAACATGGGTTTCCTTTCCCAGTCTGAATCGAACATTCTTTGGCTAATTCTGTTCGATCCAAGCTGGAAAAGTGTGTAAGAAATTGACTGTTAAAATAAACACACAGCTAGTGTTTTACAAAGTGAATTGTTCTTTCTTGTCGGTTGAGCTTAGTTTTAAGTAATTCTAGATGGTAAAAATCATATTTTTCTATATAGACTAAAAAAGCTTCTCCCAGTCTCAATCTCTCATTGGTTGGCGAATTCAGTTCGTTCCAAGCGGGTAAAGCTTGTAGGAACTTGACTTTGAAGATAAACACACAGCTAGTGTTTTGCAAAGTGAATTGCTTTTACTTGCCCAATAAACTTAGTTTTCAGTCGTTCTAGAGGAGAAAAAGCACACTTATCTATACGGACTAAAAAAGGTTTTCCCAGTCTCAATCTCTCACTCTTTGGCGAATTCTGTTCGTTCCAAGGGGGAAAAGCTTCTAGGAAGTTGACTTTCAAGATAAACACACAGCTAGTGTTTTGCAGAGTGAATTTCTGTTACTAGGCGAATAAGCTTAGTTTTTAGTGGTTCTGGATGGTAAAAAGCATACTTTCGTGTATAGACAAAACTTGCCTTTCCCAGTCTGAATCACAGATTCTTAGCGGAATTCTCTGTGTTCCAAGTGGGAAAAGCTTGCAGGAAGTTGACTTTGAAGATAAACACACAGCTAGTTATTTGCAAAGTGAATTGCTGTTACTTGGCAAATAAGCTTAGTTTTAAGTGGTTCTAGCGGGTAAAAAGCAGACTTTTCAATATAGACAAAACATGGTTTTCCCAGTTTGAAACTCTCATTCTTTGGCGAAATCTGTTCGTTCCAAGCTGGAAAAACTTGTACGAAGTTGACTTTCAAGATAAACACACAGATAGTGATTTGCAAGATGAATTGCTGTTACTTGGCCAAAAAGCTTAATTTTTAGTGTTTCTAGAGGGTAAAAAGCATATTTTTCTATATAGACAAAACTGGCCTTTCCCAGTCTGAATCACACATTCTTTGGTGAATTCTGTCGTTCCTAGCGGGAAAAGCTTGTAGGAAGTTGACTTTGAATATAAAAAAAAACAGTCTTTTTTTGGTGAATATTCTTAGTTTTAAGTGGTTCTAGTTGGTAAAAAGCAGACTTTTCAATATAGACAAAACATGGTTTTCCCAGTCTGGATCTCATTCTTTGGGGAATTTTGTTCCATCCAAGCGAGAAAAGCTTGTAGGAACTTGACATTGAAGATAAACACACAGGTGGTGTTTTGGAAAGTGAATTGTTGTTACTTGGCCAATACATTTAGTTTTCAGTGGTGCTTGACAGTAAAAAGCAGACTTTTCAGTATAGACAAAACATGGTTTTCCCAGTCTGAATCTCTCATTCTTTGGCAAATTATGTTCATCCAAGCAGGAAAAGCTTGTAGGAAGTTGACTTTGAAGATAAACACACAGCTAGTGTTTTACAAAGTGAATTGCGGTTACTTGGCCAATAAGCTTTGTTTAAATGGTCCTAGAAGGTAAAAAGCATACTTTTCTATATAGAAAAAAAGTGCGTTTCCCTGTCTTAATCACACACTCTCAGGCGAATTCTGTTCTTTCTAAGCGGGAAAAGCTTGTAGGAACTTGACTTTGAAGATAAACACACAGCTAGTGATTGGCAAAGTGAAAGGGGATACTTGGCGAATAAGACTGGTTTTAAGTGGTTTTAGAGAGTAAAAAGCAGACTTTTCAAAATAGACAAAACATGGTTTTCCCAGTCTGAATCGAACATTCTTTGGTGAATTCTGTCGTTCCTAACGGGAAAAGCTGGTAGGAAGTTGACTTTGAATATAAAGAAACAGCCTTTTTTTTCGTTTTACAAAGTGAGTTGTTCTTACTTGGCGATTAAGCTTAGTTTTAAGTAGTTCTAGATGGTAAAAAGCATACTTTTCTATATAGACTAAAAATCCTTTTCCCAGTCTGAATCTCTCATTCTTTGGCGAATGATGTTCCTTCCAAGCGGGAAAAGCTTGTAGGAAGTTGACTTTGAAGCTGAACACCAAGCTATTGATTTGCAAAGTGAATGGCTGTTACTTGGTGAATAAACTTAGTTTTCAGTGGTTCTAGAGGGTAAAAAGCAGAATTTTCAATGTAGACAAAACATGGGTTTCCCAGTCTGAATCACACATTCTTAGGTGAATCGTGTTTGTTCCAAGCGGGAAAAGTTTGTAGGAAGTTGACTTTGAAGATAAAAAAAAAACATCTAATGTTTTGCAAACTGAATTGCTGTTACTTGGCCAATAAGATTAGTTTTAAGTGGTCCTAGAAGGTAAAAAGCAATCTTTTCTATATAGACAAAACCTCTGTTTCCCAGTCTGTATCACACATTCTTAGGCGAATCATGTTTGTTCCAAGAGGGAAAAGTTTGTAGGAAGTTGACTTTGAAGATAAAAAAAAAAAAAACAGCTAGTGTTTTACAAAGTGAATTGTTCTTACGTGGCGATTAAGCTTAGTTTTAAGTAGTTCCAAACATTAAAAAGCATACTTTTGTATATAGACTAAAAAAGCTTTTGCCAGTCTCAATCTCTCATTCTTCGGCGAATTCTGTTCCTTCCAAGGGGGAAAAGCGTATAGGAACATGACTTTGAGATGAACACACAGCTATTGATTTGCTAAGTGAATCGTGTTACTTGGCAAATAAGCTTAGTTTTAAGTGGTTCTAGAGGTTAAAAAGCAGACTTTTCTATAGAGACAAAACATGCGTTTCCCAGTCTGAATCAAACATTCTTAGGCGAATCGTGTTGGTTCCAAGCGGGTAAAGTTTGTAGGATGTTGACTTTGAAGATAAAAATACAGGTAGGGTTTTACAGAGTGAATTGTTCTTACTTGGCCATTAAGCTTAATTTTAAGTAGTTCTGGATGTTAAAAAGGATACTTTTCTATATAGAATAAAAAACCTTTCCCTAGTCTCAATATCTCATTCTTTTTCGAATTCTGCTCCTTCAAAGCGGGAAAAGCTTGCAGGAACTTGACTTTGAAGATAAACACACCTAGTGATTTGCAAAGTGACTTGCTGTTACTTGACGAATAAGCTTAGTTTTAAGTGGCTCTAGAGGGTAAAGAGCACACTTTTCTATATACACAAAACATGTGTTTCCCAGTCTGAATCGAACATTTTTTGGCGAATTCTGTTCATTCCAAGCGGGAAAAGCTCGTAGGATTTGACTTTCAAGATAAACACACAGATAGTGATTTGCAAAGTAAATTGCTGTTACTTGTCCAAAAAGCTCAATTTTAAGTGGTTCTAGACGGTAAAAAGCATACTTTTCTATATAGACAAAACATGTTTTTCCCAGTCTGAATCACACATTCTTAGGCGAATTCTCTGCTTTCCAAGTGGGAAAAGCTTGTAAGAAGTTGACTTTGAAGATAAACACACAGCTAGTGTTTTGCAAAGTGAATTCCTGTTACTTGTCCAATAAGCTTAGTTTTAAGTGGTCCTAGAATGTAAAAAGCAGACTTTTCATTATAGACAAAACATGTGATTCCCAGTCTGAGTCACACATTCTTCTCTGAATCGTGTTCGTACCAAGAGGGAAAAGTTTGTAGGAAGTTGTCTTTGAAGATCAACACACAGCTAGTGTTTTGCAAAGTGAATTCCTGTTACTTGGCCAGTGAGCTTAATTTTAAGTGGTTCTGAAAGACCCCCGAAGGGAGCCCCCCACTCAAGTCTCGGGAAAGACGCGCACCCAGTAGGACACAGACACCGACCTGCTGCAATCACACGAGGAAGATTTATTGTAGGCGAGATGAAACGAGAGCTCAGGCCAGCATGCTGGGGTCGAGACTCATACACCACACAGGGAGTAGAGGAGTTCGACCCCGACCTGAATTTTCACAGAGCTTATAAAGGAAAAAACCACAAACCAGGGGGATCAAGAGGGAGGGAGGAGGGGAATTCCAAAACCATAAACTGCCCATACAATTTAGGACTTTGTGACATTGTGATTAGGGGTAGTGACATTTTACAGGGCCATTGGACCATTGTGGCCGGAGGCTATGGGTCATTGTGGCTGTTCCAGGAAACCTTTCATGCAAGAATGTTCCGGGAACCATTGTACAGCAAGGGAGGGGCGAAAAGTTCATGTTCTCACAGACCCTACCTCTTCTTTTTGGGTAGCTAGGCAGCTTATTATTAATTTTTAATCCTTCATTCCCCACTTCTTCTTTTTGTTAATAGTTCTAATCCTAGAACTTCATGGAGAACTCAGCTTCATCTAGCATAACAGCTTGGTATTGTAGTCTTAACATGAGGATTCTAACCTGGACACTATCCAAGCCTATCCACCAAGGTCATGACTAGCTTTTAGAACTTCTAAGCTTATACGGACTGTGATCCCTGAGGCACAGTCCCAAGAAGTGTTAAGAGTACTAACATATGCAATGTTACATCATTTGTAATGGAAATCAAGCCTATCCCACACCTATCTTGACAGAACCCAGGACAAACATGACTGAATTTCCCTCTAGGTCCCAGCTCTCAGCCCCAACAGCTAGTACATGGCTGGTGAGGGCTGAGAATTGACAGCTGTCAGGGTGGACAGCAGCACCAGGTACAGTCCTTTCCAGCGAGGCTCGAGTGTCTGGACTCAGTGTAGCTGCAACCTGGAACTGATGGGATGTCTCAGGGGTCTCCGGGGCATAGACTGCTGTCAGCTGTGAGCAGATTTCTTTCTGTATCACCTGTAGGTCTTTTACCCTGGCACACAAATCATTATTACTATGGCACTATGACATGTTGGTTCAGTAACATCATCTAATACAGTCAGGGGGGCTGAGGCCCCATATAAGATCTCAAAGGGGGTAAGGCTGAATCTGGAAGGGGTATTTCTTGCTCTGAAGAGAGCAAGAGGGAAGGAGTGTCACCCAGTCTGCGCCAGTCTCCATTGTTAATTTAATTTGGTCAGGGTCTCTTTTAAAATTTTATTTATTAACTCTACCTGTCCTGAACTTTGAGGTCTGTAAATACAATGTAATTTCCAATCGACTTCTAAATACTTGGCCACACCCTGGCTTACCTTGGCAACAAAAGTAGGGCCGTTGTCTGACCAGATTACCTTGGGCATTCCAAATCGGGGGAAGATTTCTTCCAGTATCTTCTTGATGATTGCAGGGGCCGTCTCTCATTTGGTGAGGAAAGCTTCTATCTATTCCTGAAAAAGTATCTACAAGCACTAGGAGATACTTGTGATTATATTTTTCTGGTTTTATCTCAGTGAAGTTCACTTCGACTTTTCACTAAACTCTCTAGGTCTCTTTGCCCTGTTTGCTTGCTAAGCATTCACTTATTGACATACCTTATACTTTCTACTGTCTCTCTGGCTAAAATCTTAAAGTCTGTTACATACACCTTAACTATTTGGACAAACTTCTTATCTCCTAAATGAGTCCATTTCTGTATTTGGCAAAGTGAGTCTTTTCTTTGTTCCCTGGGAAGTATAGCTTTCCCCTCAAGTGTGCCATTGTCCTTTATGTTTTAAGCAATTTGGGCCTTTTCAAAGTGAGGCCATCCCTTAGTCCGATCCTAGTTCTCAGTGGCTGTCTCTTGCAGGTCTGCAACCAGGATGGGCTCCTGCATAACCATTTTTCGAGCCACTTGATCTGCTTCGTTATTGCCCCATGTTACTGAATCTCTTCCCTCCTGATATCCTGAGCAATGAATAGTACTCACAGTTGTTGGCTTCATCAGGGCATCCAAGAGATGGCAAAGGCATCTGCAGCGCTGATGTACTGGGGGGTTGAGCCATCCCAGATGACATTGTGTTGTCCACCATGGCAGCACCCACTTGTCTCTGACCTTCATTCATGAAGAGAACTGTTCCCGTCTGTGGACAAGGTTCTCGGCTTTCAGCAGGGGTCAATCAGCCAGTCGCAGAGGTCTTTCCTCCACCCATGGGCTTCTGCCAGTACTTGACACTCTTGCTGTGGTGGCTCCAGGTCCGGATTGGGCAGCAAGGTGACCAGATTGTCCCCAACCGGTGGAGAATCTAGTCCATGGCAGCTGACCAGTGGTCCCATCTTTTGGGACACTCTATTCAAAGGCAGAACATCAGCCACTCTATCACAGTTTAAGTCCTGGATTGGGTGATAATTGTTAGTGCCCAGCTGGCAGGAGTGATGTGTTCCAGGCAGATCAGGACTAAGTCACACATCTCCCAGCATCAGGTACTGGTGCACTGAGACAGGTCTTAAGCTCCACATACACAGTCTGCAGATATGCATACACATGGCCTCACCCAGCCATTTCAGCCCACGCAAGCCATTTTGGAGAGCAATTTTCTCATGAGCAAGGGATAGGGGCAGTCAGGGATGACTATGAACTAGTGGGTGGGTTACCCGGCCCACGCCAAGGTCCACTGTTCTTCGGGCAGTCCATAAGTATTGTTCGTTGCCAGTAGCCCCTTGCACTCAAGGTCTTTGGATATTGGCCCACTGGGGGGCATAGGAGCACAGAGCATTGGGTCCCTGTATCCACACTTCCCTTCTTTTTTTTCTTTTCTTTTTTTTTTTTTTTTGGAGCTGGGGACCGAACCCAGGGCCTTGCGCTTCCTAGGTAAGCGCTCTACCACCACACTTCCCTTCTATCTCTGTACATAGCCAGCACTCTAGGACCAAGAAGCTCTCCAGTGGCCCCTCTTGTTCTTTCTTGGGCAGTCCCTGACCCAGTGTCCTTTTTCTTTGCATTAGGCACACTGATCTTTAGCCAGGAATTCTCTTCTGTTGCCAGGTACTATCTTCCTAGGTTCCCTAACTACTGTGGCCAGTATATGTTCCTCTCTTGTCTTCTATCTCTCTTTAGCTCTCTAATTTCCTCTTCTTTTTGTCTCTTTTCTTCCCTAGCTTCCTGCTCTTTTTATCCTCTTTCTTTCTTTCTTTTTTTTTTCAGTCTCTCTGCATCTTCTTCTACAGCTATTAGGTGCTGTCCACTTTTCTGCACAGACCCTGAACCACGCATCGACTTATTTTCTCTGCAACTTACAATAACTCTCTCAGTGACTTAGCTTATTAACCCTTCAAGTTTCTGTAACTTTCTCTTCATATCCTTTCCTTATCTTAGCCAGATTGGTGGGGCATTTTCCAGCCCCTAGGAGACCGACCCTTGGAGCCTGGGGGCAGACCTGGCACTCCCTACCTTCAGGCGTCTGAAGAGAGCAGGCAGAAGTGAGGGCCTTCTATCCGTGTCTGGAACATTTTTTCTGGTCTCCAGTAGGATTCCGTCTTTCCTCAGTGGTAAAGAAGACCTGTAACAGTTACTAACAAGCATATCAAATGGGATGGTGAGAAAACAAGAGAATCTTGAGAATAGAGTCTACCGAAGAGGGCAAACAGCATTTAGTCACACAGCTAAACCAGGAGGCCTTTCTTGGAACAAAAAGGCCATTGTCAGTGTCAGCTCCATGGATTTGCCTCTCAAGAGAACCAGCCTCCAAATGACACTAGGCTTCTAGTAACAACTAATAACAAAAGGATGGAGAGATGGTTAGAACCTGGGTGCTAGATGCCAGGGGGCTGATAAAAGAATTGTAACCAGTTCACCTGGGGCTATCAGGACCTCAGTAGTAGCCCTTTACCAAACTGTCTCACTGGGTTTAATGGCCCATGGAAAAGAAAACATTAATCCTGACCTTGGCTACCTCCAAGTAATTTAGTGCTGGAGACTGACTCCTCCCTTGGAATAAAGACAGCAGATAAGGCAGGCTTCCTTAAAGAACTTCTCTAAATGAGCACTCTCCTTCTGTGAGCAAATGTCAGAAATTCCTTTCCTGTTCTTGTTTTCCTTATAGCCCCACCTAGCTCTCAGCCTTTTTAGATTATTCTTCCTGTAGCATTTCTAACACAGCCTGTCCCTTTTTTTTTTTTTTTTATAGCCTGTTGACAGCATTTCTGATCTTTTAGGCAGCTATGCACTAAGTGTCATACCGGCTGAAACTCCGCCTTTAAGATTCTTTGCTCCCGAGCAAAATTTAAATCCTTTTCCAGCTTATCACAGCTGGCTGCGAGCACAAGCACAGATAAAACACTATTTTACAATACCACAGAAAACAATCCAGACAAACAAGACCAAGACAAAGCATCCTATAACCAATTTCCACAGATGCCTGGTACCTTCAGTACCTGGCCCAAACTGCAGCTTAACCTTAGTTGCTTCTGGGATACCAAACACAGGAATAGAATACAGACAACAGACACTAACACATCTAAGCACACTTGTCCATGCCTATACTCAAATAGGCAGCCGAACGCAACCTCCGAAGTCAAGTCACAGTCAGATCTTTTTGACTGTCCGTTGCCGGGTCCTCCCGACAAAAGTCGGCTCGTGGAACGTCTCTCACGCGTCCCAGAGCCAGGACCCGACAAAGGCTGGCTCGCGGAACGTCTCTCACGCGTCCCAGAGCCTGTGCGATTGGGGCGTCCCCCGGTGCGCTTTCTCCAAGTGGCATTCGGGGTTCCAGGGGGTCACGCTCCGATCCCGGACGAGCCTCCAAATGAAAGACCCCCGAAGGGAGCCCCCCACTCAAGTCTCGGGAAAGACGCGCACCCAGTAGGACACAGACACCGACCTGCTGCAATCACACGAGGAAGATTTATTGTAGGCGAGATGAAACGAGAGCTCAGGCCAGCATGCTGGGGTCGAGACTCATACACCACACAGGGAGTAGAGGAGTTCGACCCCGACCTGAATTTTCACAGAGCTTATAAAGGAAAAAACCACAAACCAGGGGGATCAAGAGGGAGGGAGGAGGGGAATTCCAAAACCATAAACTGCCCATACAATTTAGGACTTTGTGACATTGTGATTAGGGGTAGTGACATTTTACAGGGCCATTGGACCATTGTGGCCGGAGGCTATGGGTCATTGTGGCTGTTCCAGGAAACCTTTCATGCAAGAATGTTCCGGGAACCATTGTACAGCAAGGGAGGGGCGAAAAGTTCATGTTCTCACAGACCCTACCTCTTCTTTTTGGGTAGCTAGGCGGCTTATTATTAATTTTTAATCCTTCAGTTCTATTCGGTAAAATGCATACTTTTCTATATAGACAAAACGTGCGTTTCCCAGTCTGAATCACACACTCTTAGGCAAATCCTGTTCATTCCAAGTGGGAAAAGTTTGTAGGAAGATGACTTTGAAGATAAAAGCACAGCTAATGTTTTAAAAAGTGAATTGTTCTTACTTGGAGATTAAGCTTAGTTTTAAGCGGTTCTAGATGGTAAAAAGCACACTTTTCAATATTGACAAAACATGGTTTTCCCAGTCTGAATCTCTCATTCTTTGGCGAATTCTGACCTTTCCAAGCGGGAAAAGCTTGTAGGAAGTTGACTTTCAATATAAACACACAGTTAGTGTTTTGCAAAGTGAATTTCTGTTACTTAGCAAATAAGCTTAGTTTTAAGTGGTTCTAGAGGGTAAAAAGCATACTTTTCTATATGGACAAAACATGCGTTTCCCAGTCTGAATCTCTCATTCTCAGGCGATTTCTGATCCTTCCTAGCGGGAAATGCTTGTAGGAAGTTGACGTTCAAGATAAACACACACTAGTGATTTGGAAAGTGAATTGCTGTTACTTGTCAAATGTGCGTAGTTTTAAGTGGTTGTAGACCATAAAAAGCATACTTTTCTATATAGACAAAACATGCGTTTACCAGTCTGAATCACACATTTTTAGGCGAATTCTGTTCTTTCCAAGGGGGAAAACCTTGTAGGAAGTTGACGTTCAAGATAAACACACAGCTAGTGTTTTGCAAAGTGAATTGCTGTTACTAAGTGAATAAGCTTAGTTTTAAGTGGTTCTACCGGGTGAAAAGTCTTTTCAATATAGACAAAACATAGTTTCCCAGTCTGAATCTCTCATTCCTTGGCGATTTCTCTTCGTTCCAACAGGGAAAAGCTTTTTGGAAGTTGACTGTGAGGATAAACACACAGCTAGTGTTTTGCAAAGTGAATTGCTGTTACTTGGCCAATAAGCATAGTTTTAAGTGGTCCTAGAAGCTAAAAAGCATACATTTCTATAGAGACAAAACATGTGTTTCCCAGTCTGAATCACACATTCTTAGGCGAATTGTGTTCGTTCCAAGCAGGTAAAATTTGTCGGATGTTGATGTGTTCTAGACGGTCAAAAGCAGTCCTTTCTTTTTTTTTTGTATAGACAAAACTTGCCTTTCCCAGGCTGAATCACACATTCTTAGGTTAATGATGTTCTTTCCAAGTGGGAAAAGCTTGTAGGAAGTTGAATTTCAAGATAAAGACACAACTAGTTATTTGCAAAGTGAATTGCTGTTGCTTGGCCATTAAGCTTAGTTTTAACTGGTTCTAGAGGGTAAAAGTCAGACTTTTATATATACACAAAACATGCATTTCCCAGTTTTAATCACACATTCTTAGGCGAATAGTGTTCTTTCCCACCTGGAAAAGTTTGTAAGAAGGTGATTTGAAGATAAACACACATGTAGTGTTTTACAAAGTGAATTGTTCTTACTTGGCGATTAAGCTTACTTTTAAGTAGTTCTAGATGGTAAAAAGCATACTTATCTATGTAGACTAAAAAAGCTTTTCCCATTCTTAATCTCTCACTCTTTGGCGAATTCTGTTCCTTTCGAGCGGGAAAAGCTGGTAGGAATTTGAATTTGAAGATAAACACACAGCTAGTGTTTTGCAATGTGAATTGCTGTTACTTGGCCAATAAGCTTAGTTTTCAGTGGTTCTAGAGGGTAAAAAGCAGACTTTTCAATATAGACAAAACATGGGTTTCCCAGTGTGAATCGAACATTCTTTCGTGAATCTGTTCGTTCCAAGCAGGAAAACCTTGTAGGAAGTGGACTTTGAGGATAAACACACAGCTATTGTTTTACAAGGTGAATTTCTGTTACTTGGCCAAAAAGCTTAGTTTTCAGTGGTTCTAGAGGAGAAAAAGCAGACTTTTATGTATAGACAAAACATGCATTTCCCAGTCTGAATCACACATTCTTAGGCGAATGGTGTTCGTTCCAAGCGGGAAAAGTTTGTATGAAGGTGACTTTGAAGATAAACACACAGCTAGTGTTTTACAAAGTGAATTGTTCTTACTTGGCAATTAAGCTTAGTTTTAAGTAGTTCTAGATGGTAAAAAGCATACTTTTCTATATAGACTATAAAAATTTTTCCCAGTCTCAGTCTCTCATTCTTTGGTGAATTCTCTTCCTTCAAAGCGGGAAAAGATTGTAGGAACTTGCCATTGAAGATAAACACACAGCTAGTGTTTTGCAAAGTGAATTGCTGTTACTAGGAGAATAAGCTTAGTTTTAAGTGGTTCTAGAGGGTAAAAAGTACACTTTTCAATATAGACAAAACATGGGTTTCCCAGTCTTAATCTCTCATTCTTTGGTGAATTCTGTTCCTTCCAATTGGGTACAGCTTGTAGGAAGTTGACTTTGAAGATAAACACACAGCTAGTGTTTTGCAAAGTGAATTGCTGTTACTTGGCCAATAAGCTTAATTTTAAGTGGTTCTAGAGGGTAAAAAGCATACTTTTCTATATAGACAAATCATGCCTTTCAAAGTCTGAATCAAACATTCTTAGGCAAATTCTGTTCCATCCAAGTGGGAAAAGCTTGTAGGAATTTGACTTTGAAGATAAACACACAGCTGGTGTTTTGGAAACTGAATTGCTGTTACTTGGCCAATACGCTTAGTTTTCAGTGGTGCTAGACGGTAAAAAGCATACTTTTCTACATAGACAAAACATACATTTCCCAGTCTGAATCACACATTCTTGGGCGAATTCTGTTCGTTCCGAGTGGGAAAAGCTTGTAGGTAGTTGACTTTGAAGATAATCACACAGCAAGTGCTTTGCAAAGGGAATTGTTCTTAATTGGCGATTAAGCTTAGTTTTAAGTAGTTTTAGATGGTAAAAAGCATATTATTCGATATAGATTAAAAAAGATTTCCCAGTCTGAATCTTTTTTTCTTGGGCGAATTCTCTTCATTCAAGCAGGAAAAGCTTGTAGGAAGTTGACTTTGAAGATAGACACACAGCTAGTGTTTTGCAAAGTGAATTGCTGTTACTTGGCCAATAAGCTTTGTTTTAAATGGTTCTAGAAGGTAAAAAGAATACTTTTCTATATAGAAAAAAAGTGCGTGTCCCTGTCTGACTCACACATTCTCAGGCGAATTCTGTTCGTTCCAAGGGGAAAAGCTTGTAGGAACTTGACTTTGAAGATAAACACACAGCTAGTGATTTGCAAAGTGAAAGGTGTTACTTGGTGAATAAGATTAGTTGTAAGTGGTTCTAGAGAGTAAGAAGCAGACTTTTCAAGATAGACAAAACATGGTTTTCCCAGTCTGAATCGAACATTCTTTGGTGAATTCTGTTCGTTCCTAGCGGGAAAAGCTTGTAGGAAGTTGACTTTGAAGATAAAAAAAACAACTGTTTTTTTTTTCGTTTTACAAAGTGAATTGTTCTTACTTGGCGATTAAGCTTAGTTTTAAGTAGTTCTAGATGGTAAAAAGCATACTTTTCTATATAGACTAAAAATCCTTTTCCCAGTCTCAATCTCTCCTTCTCTGGCAAATTCTGTTCCTTCCAAGCTGGAAAAGCTTGTAGGAAGTTGACTTTGAAGCTGAACACAAAGCTAGTGATTTGCAAAGTGAATGGCTGTTACTTGGCGAATAAGCTTAGTTTTAAGTGGTTCTAGAGGGTAAAAAGCACACTTTTCAATATAGACAAAACATGGATTTCCCAGTCTGAATCGAACATTCTTTGGAGCATTCTGTTCGTTCCAGCAGGAAAAGGTTGTAGGATGTTGACTTTGAAGATAAACACACAGCTAGTGTTTTGCAAAGTGAATTGCTGTTACTTGGCCAATAAGCTTAGTTTTAACTGGTTCTAGACGGTAAAAGAAGGACTTTTTTATATGGACCAAACATTGGTTTCCCAGTCTGAATAAAAACATTGTTTGGCGAATTCTGTTCGTTCCAAGCCGGAAAAGGTTGTAGGAAGTTGACTTTGAAGATAAACTCAGTGCTAATGATTGCAAAGTGAATTGCTCTTACTTGGCCAATAAGCTTAGTTTTAAGGGGTCCTAGACAGTAAAATGCAGACTTTTTTATGTAAACAAAACATGCATTTCCCAGTCTGAATCAGACATTCTTAGGTGAATTCTGTTCTCTCCAAGGGGGAAAAGCTTAGACGAATATGACTTTGAATTAAACACACAGCTAGTGTTTTGCAAAGTAAATTGATGTTAATTGGCCAATTAGCTTAGTTTTAAGTGGTTCTAGACGGTAAAAAGCATACTTTTTTTTTGGACAATACATGGGTTTCCTTTCCTAGTCTGAATTGAACATTTTTTCGCGATACGTGTTCGTTCCAAGTGGGAAAGTCTTGTAGGAAGTTGACTTTGAAAATAAACACACAGCTAGTGTTTTGCAAAGTGAATGGTGTTAGTTGGCGAATAAGCTTAGTTTTAAGTGTTTTTAGATGGGAAAAAGCATACTTTTCTCTTATGGACAAAACATGGGTTTGCTTTCCCAGTCTGACTCGAACATTCTTTGGCAAATTCTGTTCGTTCCAAGCAAAAAAAGCTTGTAGGAACTTGACTTTAAGATAAACACACTGCTAGTGTTTTGCAAAGTGAATGGTGTTACTTGGCGAATAAGCTTAGTTTTAAGTGGTTCTAGAGGGTAAAAACAGACTTTTCAATATAGACAAAACATGGGTTTCCCAGTCTGAATCGAACATTCTATGATGAATCTGTTCGTTCGAAGCAGGAAAAGCTTGTAGGAAGTTGACCTTGAAGATAAACACAGCTAGTGTTTTGCATAGTGAATTGATGTTATTCGGCCAATAAGTTAGTTTTAAGTGGGTCTAGATGGTAAAAAGCAGACTTTTCTATATGGACAAAACATGGGTTTCCTTTCCCAGTCTGAGTCGAACATTCTTTGGCGAATTCTGTTCATTCCAAGCAGGAAAAGCTTGTAGGAATTTGACTTTCAAGATAAAGACACAGCAACTGATTTGCAAAGTAAATTGCTCTTACTAGGCCAATAAGCTTAGTTTTAAATGGTTCTAGATGGTAAAAAGCAGACTTTTCAATATAGACAAAACATGGTTTTCCCAGTCTGAATCTCTCATTCTTTGGCGAAATTTGTTCGTTCGAAGCTGGAAAAGCTTGTAGGAAGTTGACTTTGAAGATAAACACACAGCTAGTGTTTCACAAAGTGAATTGCTGTTACTTGGCCAATAAACTAAGTTTTCAGTGGTTCTAGAGGGTAAAAAGCAGACTTTTCATATAGCCAAAACATGGGTTTCCAAATCTGAATCGAACATTCTTGGTGAATCTGTTCTTTCCAAGCGGGAAAAGATTGTATGGAGGTGACTTTGAAGATAAACACACAGCTAATGTTTTACAAAGTGAATTGTTCTTACTGGGTGATTAAGCTTAGTTTTAAGTAGTTCTAGATGGTAAAAAGCATACTTTTCTATAAAGACTAAAAAAGCTTTTCCCACTCTCAATCTCTCATTCTCTGACGAATTCAGTTTGTCCCAAGCAGGAAAAGTTTGTAGGAACACAACTTTGAAGAAAAACACACAGCTAGTGTTTTGCAAAGTGAATTGTTCTTATTTGGCAATTAAGCTTAGTTTTAAGTATTTCTGGATGGAAAAAGCATACTTTTCAATATAGTGTATAAAAACTTTTCCCAGTCTCATTCTCACATTCTTTGGCGAATTCTGTTCCTTCCAAGTGGGAAAAGCTTGTAGGAAATTGACATTGAAGATAAACACACAGGTAGTGTTTTGCAAAGTGAATTGCTGTTACTACGCAAATAAGCTTAGTTTTAAGTGGTTCTTGAGGGTAAAAAGCAGAAATTCAGTATAGCAAAAACATGGGTTTCCCAGTCTTAATCTCTCATTCTTTGGCGAAATCTGTACTTTCCAAGGGTGTAAAGCCTGTAGGAAACTGACTTTGAAGATAAAGACACAGCTAGAGTTTTGCAAAGTGAATTGCTGTTACTTGGCAAATAAGCTTAATTTTAAGTGGTTCGAGACCTTAAATAGCAGACTTTTCTATATGGAAAAAACATGGGTTTCCCAGTCTGAATCGAACATTCTTTGGTGAATCTGTTCCTTTCGAGTGGGAAAAGCTTGTAGGAAGTTGACTTTCAAGATAAACACACAGCAACTATTTCCAAAGTAAATTGCTCTTACTAGGCCAATATGCTTAGTTTTAAATGGTTCTAGATGGTAAAAAGCAGACTTTTCAATAGAGACAAAACATGGTTTTCCCATTCTGAATCTCTCATTCTTGGGCCAAATCTTTTCGTTCGAATCGGGAAAAGCTTGTAGGAAGTTGACTTTGAAGATAACCACACAGGTAGTGTTTTGCAAAGTGAATTGCTGTTACTTGGCCAATAAGCTTAGTTTTCAGTGGCTCTAGAGGAGAAAAAGCAGAATTTTATGTACAGACAAAACATGGGTTTCCCAGTCTGAATAACACATTCTTTGGTGAATCTGTTTGTTCCAAGCGTGAAAAGCTTGTAGGAAGTTGACTTTGAAGATAAACACACAGCTAGTGTTTTGCAAAGTGAATTGCTGTTACTTGGCCAATAAGCTTAATTTTAAGTGGTTCTAGAGGGTAAAAAGCATACTTTTCTATATAGACAAAACATGCCTTTCGCAGTCTGAATCACACATTCTTAGGCAAATTCTGTTCCATCCAAGTGGGTAAAGCTTGTAGGAATTTGACTTTGAAGATAAACACAGAGCTAATGATCTGCAAAGTGAATTGCTCTAACTTGGCCTATAAGCTTAGTTTTAAGTGGTCCTAGACAGTAAAAAGCAGACTTTTCTATGTAGACAAAACTTGCGTTTCCCAGTCTGTATCAGACATTCTTAGGTGAATTCTGTTCTTTCCAAGCGGGAAAAGCTTATAGGAAATTGACTTTGAATATAAACACACAGCTAGTGTTTTGCAAAATGAATTACTGTTACTTGGCCAATAAGCTTAGTTTTAAGTGGTTCTAGACGGTAAAAAGCAGACTTTTCTATATGGACCAAACATGGGTTTCCCAGTCTGAATAAAAACATTCCTTGGCGAATTCTGTTCGTTCCAAGCCAGAAAAGGTTTTAGGAAGTTGACTTTGGAGATAAACTCAGTGCTAATGATCTGCACAGTGAATTGCTCTTACTTGGCCAATAAGCTTAGTTTTAAGTAGTCCTAGACAGTAAAATGCAGACTTTTCTATGTAGACAAAACATGAATTTCCCAGTCTGAATCAGACATTCTTAGGTGAATTCTGTTCTCTCCAATGGGGAAAAGCTTAGACGAATATGACTTTGAATTAAACACACAGCTAGTGTTTTGCAAAGTGAATTGATGTTACTTGGACAATAAGCTTAGTTTTAAGTGGTTCTAGATAGTAAAAAGCATACTTTTTTTTTACGGACAAAAAATGGGTTTCCTTTCCTAGTCTGAATTGAACATTTTTTCGTGATACGTGTTCGTTCCAAGTGGGAAAGGCTTGTAGGAAGTTGACTTTGAAGATAAACACACAGCTAGTGTTTTGCAAAGTGAATGGTGTTATTTGGCGAATAAGCTTAGTTTTAAGTGGTTCTAGAGGGTAAAAAGCAGACTTTTCAATATAGACAAAACATGGATTTCCCAGTCTGAATCGAACATTCTATGATGAATCTGTTCGTTCGAAGCAGGAAAAGCTTGTAGGAAGTTGACTTTGAAGATAAACACACAGCTATTGTTTTGCATAGTGAATTGATGTTATTCGGCCAATAAGCTTAGTTTTAAGTGGTTCTAGATGGTAAAAAGCAGACTTTTCTATATGGACACAACATGGGTTACCTTTCCCAGTCTGAGTCGAACATTCTTTGGCGAATTCTGTTCGTTCCAAGCAGGAAAAGCTTGTAGGAATTTGACTTTCAAGATAAAGACACAGCAACTGATTTGCAAAGTAAATTGCTCTTACTAGGCCAATAAGCTTAGTTTTAAATGGTTCTAGATGGTAAATAGCAGACTTTGCAATATAGACAAAACATGGTTTTCCCAGTCTGAATCTCTCATTCTTTGGCGAAATTTGTTCGTTCGAAGCGGGAAAAGCTTGTAGGAAGTTGACTTTGAGGATAAACACACAGCTAGTGTTTCGCAAAGTGAATTGCTGTTACTTGGCCAATAAGCTAAGTTTTCAGTGGTTCTAGAGGGTAAAAAGCAGACTTTTCATATAGCCAAAACATGGGTTTCCCAATCTGAATCGAACATTCTTGGTGAATCTGTTCTTTCCAAGCGGGAAAAGATTGTATGTAGGTGACTTTGAAGATAAACAAACATCTAATGTTTTACAAAGTGAATTGTTCTTACTGGGCGATTAAGCTTAGTTTACCGTAGTTCTAGATGGTAAAAGCATACTTTTTTATATAGACTAAAAATCCTTTTCCCAATCTCAATCTCTCATTCTTTGGCGAATTCTGTTCCTTCCAAGCGGGAAAAGCTTGTAGGAACTTGACTTTGAAGCTGGACACAAAGCTAGTGATTTGCAAAGTGAATGGCTGTTACTTGGCGAATAAGCTTAATTTTAAGTGGTTCTAGAGGGTAAAAGCACACTTTTCAATATAGACAAAACATGGGTTTCCCAGTGTGAATCGAACATACTTTGGAGAATTCTGTTCGTTCCAGCAGGAAAACCTTGTAGGAAGTTGACTTTGAAGATAAACACACAGCTAGTGTTTTGCAAATTGAATTGCTGTTACTTGGCCAATAAGCTTAGTTTTAAGTGGTTCTAGAGGGTAAAAAGCACACTTTTCAATATGGACCAAACATGGGTTTCCCAGTCTGAATCGAACATTCTTTGGCGAATTCTTTTCGTTCCAAGCCAGAAAAGCTTGTAGGAGGTTGACTTTGAAGATAAACACAGAGCTAATGATCTTCAAAGTGAACTGCTGTTACTTGGCCAATAAGCTTAGTTTTAAGTGATCGTAGACAGTAATAAGCAGCCTTTTCTATGTAGACAAAACTTGCATTTCCCTGTCTGAATCAGACATTTTTACGTAAATTCTGTTCTTTCCAAGCGGGAAAAGCTTATAGGAAGCTGACTTTGAAATAAACACACAGCTAGTGTTTTGCAAAATGAATTGCTGTTACTTGGCGAATATGCTTATTTTAAGTGGATCTATACGGTAAAAAGCAGACTTATTTATATAGACTGAAAAAGCTTTTCCCAGTCTCAGTCTCTCATTCTTTGGCGAATTCTGTTCGTTCCAAGAGGGAAAAGATTGTAGGAAGTTGACTTTCAAGATAAACACACAGCTAGTGTTTTGCAAAGGGAATTTCTGTTACTAGGTGAATAAGCTTAGTTTTAAGTGGTTCTAGAGGCTAAAAAGCAGACTTTTCAATATAGACAAACACGGGTTTCCCAGTCTGAATCTCTCATTCTTTGGGGAATTCTGTTCTTTCCAAGGGGGTAAAGCTTGTAGGAAGTTGAATTTCAAGATAAACTCTCAGCTAGTGTTTGCAACGTGAAGTGCTGTTACTTGGAAAATAAGCTTAGTTTTAAGTGGTTCTAGAGGGTAAAAAGTATACTTTTCTATAGAGACAAAACATGCCTTTCACAGTCTTAATCACACATTCTTAGGCAAATTCTGATCCATCCAAGTGGAAAAAGCTTTTAGGAATTTGACTTTAAGATAAACACAGAGCTAATGATCTGCAAAGTGAATTGCTCTTACTTGGCCAATAAGCTTAGTTTTAATTGGTCCTAGACAGTAAAAAGCAGACTTTTCTATGTAGACAAAACTTGAATTTCCCAGTCTTAATCAGACATTCTTAGGTGAATTCTGTTCTCTCCAAGGGGAAAAAGCTTAGATGAAGTTGACTTTGAAATAAACATACAGCTAGTGTTTTGCAAAATGAATTGCTGTTACTTGGCCAAAAAGCTTAGTTTTAAGTGGTTCTAGACGGTAAAACGCATACTTTTTTATATGGACAAAACATGGGTTTCCTTTCCCAGTCTGAATTGAACATTTTTTCGTGAATCGTGCTCATTCCAAGTGGGAAAGGCTTGTAGGAAGTTGACTTTGAAGATAAACACACTGCTAGTGTTTTGCAAAGTGAACTGCTGTTACTTGGCCAATAAGCTTAGTTTTAAGTGTTTCTAGATGGGAAAAAGCATACTTTTCTCTTATGGATAAAACATGGGTTTCCTTTCCCAGTCTGACTCGAACATTCTTGGCAAATTCTGTTCGTTCCAAGCAGGAAAAGCTTGTAGGAACTTGACTTTGAAGATAAACACACAGCTAGTGTTTTGCAAAGTGAATGGTGTTACTTGGCGAATAAGCTTAGTTTTAAGTGGTTCTAGAGGGTAAAAAGCAGACTTTTCAATATAGACAAAACATGGGTTTCCCAGTCTGAACTGAACATTCTATGATGAATCTGTTCGTTCGAAGCAGGAAAAGCTTGTAGGAAGTTGACTTTGAAGATAAACACACAGCTAGTGTTTTGCATAGTGAATTGATGTTATTCAGCCAATAAGCTTAGTTTTAAGTGGTTCTAGACGGTAAAAAGCAGACTTTTCTATATGGACAAAACATGGGTTTCCTTTCCCAGTCTTAGTCGAACATTCTTTCGTGAATTCTGTTCGTTCCAAGCAGGAAAAGCTTGTAGGAATTTGACTTTCAAGATAAAGACACAGCAACTGATTTGCAAAGTAAATTGCTCTTACTAGGCCAATAAGCTTAGTTTTAAATGGTTCTAGATGGTAAAAAGCAGACTTTTCAATATAGACAAAACATGGTTTTCCCAGTCTGAATCTCTCATTCTTTGGCGAAATTTGTTCGTTCGAAGCTGGAAAAGCTTGTAGGAAGTTGACTTTGAAGATAAACACACAGCTAGTGTTTCACAAAGTGAATTGCTGTTACTTGGCCAATAAACTAAGTTTTCAGTGGTTCTAGAGGGTAAAAAGCAGACTTTTCATATAGCCAAAACATGGGTTTCCAAATCTGAATCGAACATTCTTGGTGAATCTGTTCTTTCCAAGCGGGAAAAGATTGTATGGAGGTGACTTTGAAGATAAACACACAGCTAATGTTTTACAAAGTGAATTGTTCTTACTGGGTGATTAAGCTTAGTTTTAAGTAGTTCTAGATGGTAAAAAGCATACTTTTCTATAAAGACTAAAAAAGCTTTTCCCACTCTCAATCTCTCATTCTCTGACGAATTCAGTTTGTCCCAAGCAGGAAAAGTTTGTAGGAACACAACTTTGAAGAAAAACACACAGCTAGTGTTTTGCAAAGTGAATTGTTCTTATTTGGCAATTAAGCTTAGTTTTAAGTATTTCTGGATGGAAAAAGCATACTTTTCAATATAGTGTATAAAAACTTTTCCCAGTCTCATTCTCACATTCTTTGGCGAATTCTGTTCCTTCCAAGTGGGAAAAGCTTGTAGGAAATTGACATTGAAGATAAACACACAGGTAGTGTTTTGCAAAGTGAATTGCTGTTACTACGCAAATAAGCTTAGTTTTAAGTGGTTCTTGAGGGTAAAAAGCAGAAATTCAGTATAGCAAAAACATGGGTTTCCCAGTCTTAATCTCTCATTCTTTGGCGAAATCTGTACTTTCCAAGGGTGTAAAGCCTGTAGGAAACTGACTTTGAAGATAAAGACACAGCTAGAGTTTTGCAAAGTGAATTGCTGTTACTTGGCAAATAAGCTTAATTTTAAGTGGTTCGAGACCTTAAATAGCAGACTTTTCTATATGGAAAAAACATGGGTTTCCCAGTCTGAATCGAACATTCTTTGGTGAATCTGTTCCTTTCGAGTGGGAAAAGCTTGTAGGAAGTTGACTTTCAAGATAAACACACAGCAACTATTTCCAAAGTAAATTGCTCTTACTAGGCCAATATGCTTAGTTTTAAATGGTTCTAGATGGTAAAAAGCAGACTTTTCAATAGAGACAAAACATGGTTTTCCCATTCTGAATCTCTCATTCTTGGGCCAAATCTTTTCGTTCGAATCGGGAAAAGCTTGTAGGAAGTTGACTTTGAAGATAACCACACAGGTAGTGTTTTGCAAAGTGAATTGCTGTTACTTGGCCAATAAGCTTAGTTTTCAGTGGCTCTAGAGGAGAAAAAGCAGAATTTTATGTACAGACAAAACATGGGTTTCCCAGTCTGAATAACACATTCTTTGGTGAATCTGTTTGTTCCAAGCGTGAAAAGCTTGTAGGAAGTTGACTTTGAAGATAAACACACAGCTAGTGTTTTGCAAAGTGAATTGCTGTTACTTGGCCAATAAGCTTAATTTTAAGTGGTTCTAGAGGGTAAAAAGCATACTTTTCTATATAGACAAAACATGCCTTTCGCAGTCTGAATCACACATTCTTAGGCAAATTCTGTTCCATCCAAGTGGGTAAAGCTTGTAGGAATTTGACTTTGAAGATAAACACAGAGCTAATGATCTGCAAAGTGAATTGCTCTAACTTGGCCTATAAGCTTAGTTTTAAGTGGTCCTAGACAGTAAAAAGCAGACTTTTCTATGTAGACAAAACTTGCGTTTCCCAGTCTGTATCAGACATTCTTAGGTGAATTCTGTTCTTTCCAAGCGGGAAAAGCTTATAGGAAATTGACTTTGAATATAAACACACAGCTAGTGTTTTGCAAAATGAATTACTGTTACTTGGCCAATAAGCTTAGTTTTAAGTGGTTCTAGACGGTAAAAAGCAGACTTTTCTATATGGACCAAACATGGGTTTCCCAGTCTGAATAAAAACATTCCTTGGCGAATTCTGTTCGTTCCAAGCCAGAAAAGGTTTTAGGAAGTTGACTTTGGAGATAAACTCAGTGCTAATGATCTGCACAGTGAATTGCTCTTACTTGGCCAATAAGCTTAGTTTTAAGTAGTCCTAGACAGTAAAATGCAGACTTTTCTATGTAGACAAAACATGAATTTCCCAGTCTGAATCAGACATTCTTAGGTGAATTCTGTTCTCTCCAATGGGGAAAAGCTTAGACGAATATGACTTTGAATTAAACACACAGCTAGTGTTTTGCAAAGTGAATTGATGTTACTTGGACAATAAGCTTAGTTTTAAGTGGTTCTAGATAGTAAAAAGCATACTTTTTTTTTACGGACAAAAAATGGGTTTCCTTTCCTAGTCTGAATTGAACATTTTTTCGTGATACGTGTTCGTTCCAAGTGGGAAAGGCTTGTAGGAAGTTGACTTTGAAGATAAACACACAGCTAGTGTTTTGCAAAGTGAATGGTGTTATTTGGCGAATAAGCTTAGTTTTAAGTGGTTCTAGAGGGTAAAAAGCAGACTTTTCAATATAGACAAAACATGGATTTCCCAGTCTGAATCGAACATTCTATGATGAATCTGTTCGTTCGAAGCAGGAAAAGCTTGTAGGAAGTTGACTTTGAAGATAAACACACAGCTATTGTTTTGCATAGTGAATTGATGTTATTCGGCCAATAAGCTTAGTTTTAAGTGGTTCTAGATGGTAAAAAGCAGACTTTTCTATATGGACACAACATGGGTTACCTTTCCCAGTCTGAGTCGAACATTCTTTGGCGAATTCTGTTCGTTCCAAGCAGGAAAAGCTTGTAGGAATTTGACTTTCAAGATAAAGACACAGCAACTGATTTGCAAAGTAAATTGCTCTTACTAGGCCAATAAGCTTAGTTTTAAATGGTTCTAGATGGTAAATAGCAGACTTTGCAATATAGACAAAACATGGTTTTCCCAGTCTGAATCTCTCATTCTTTGGCGAAATTTGTTCGTTCGAAGCGGGAAAAGCTTGTAGGAAGTTGACTTTGAGGATAAACACACAGCTAGTGTTTCGCAAAGTGAATTGCTGTTACTTGGCCAATAAGCTAAGTTTTCAGTGGTTCTAGAGGGTAAAAAGCAGACTTTTCATATAGCCAAAACATGGGTTTCCCAATCTGAATCGAACATTCTTGGTGAATCTGTTCTTTCCAAGCGGGAAAAGATTGTATGTAGGTGACTTTGAAGATAAACAAACATCTAATGTTTTACAAAGTGAATTGTTCTTACTGGGCGATTAAGCTTAGTTTACCGTAGTTCTAGATGGTAAAAGCATACTTTTTTATATAGACTAAAAATCCTTTTCCCAATCTCAATCTCTCATTCTTTGGCGAATTCTGTTCCTTCCAAGCGGGAAAAGCTTGTAGGAACTTGACTTTGAAGCTGGACACAAAGCTAGTGATTTGCAAAGTGAATGGCTGTTACTTGGCGAATAAGCTTAATTTTAAGTGGTTCTAGAGGGTAAAAGCACACTTTTCAATATAGACAAAACATGGGTTTCCCAGTGTGAATCGAACATACTTTGGAGAATTCTGTTCGTTCCAGCAGGAAAACCTTGTAGGAAGTTGACTTTGAAGATAAACACACAGCTAGTGTTTTGCAAATTGAATTGCTGTTACTTGGCCAATAAGCTTAGTTTTAAGTGGTTCTAGAGGGTAAAAAGCACACTTTTCAATATGGACCAAACATGGGTTTCCCAGTCTGAATCGAACATTCTTTGGCGAATTCTTTTCGTTCCAAGCCAGAAAAGCTTGTAGGAGGTTGACTTTGAAGATAAACACAGAGCTAATGATCTTCAAAGTGAACTGCTGTTACTTGGCCAATAAGCTTAGTTTTAAGTGATCGTAGACAGTAATAAGCAGCCTTTTCTATGTAGACAAAACTTGCATTTCCCTGTCTGAATCAGACATTTTTACGTAAATTCTGTTCTTTCCAAGCGGGAAAAGCTTATAGGAAGCTGACTTTGAAATAAACACACAGCTAGTGTTTTGCAAAATGAATTGCTGTTACTTGGCGAATATGCTTATTTTAAGTGGATCTATACGGTAAAAAGCAGACTTATTTATATAGACTGAAAAAGCTTTTCCCAGTCTCAGTCTCTCATTCTTTGGCGAATTCTGTTCGTTCCAAGAGGGAAAAGATTGTAGGAAGTTGACTTTCAAGATAAACACACAGCTAGTGTTTTGCAAAGGGAATTTCTGTTACTAGGTGAATAAGCTTAGTTTTAAGTGGTTCTAGAGGCTAAAAAGCAGACTTTTCAATATAGACAAACACGGGTTTCCCAGTCTGAATCTCTCATTCTTTGGGGAATTCTGTTCTTTCCAAGGGGGTAAAGCTTGTAGGAAGTTGAATTTCAAGATAAACTCTCAGCTAGTGTTTGCAACGTGAAGTGCTGTTACTTGGAAAATAAGCTTAGTTTTAAGTGGTTCTAGAGGGTAAAAAGTATACTTTTCTATAGAGACAAAACATGCCTTTCACAGTCTTAATCACACATTCTTAGGCAAATTCTGATCCATCCAAGTGGAAAAAGCTTTTAGGAATTTGACTTTAAGATAAACACAGAGCTAATGATCTGCAAAGTGAATTGCTCTTACTTGGCCAATAAGCTTAGTTTTAATTGGTCCTAGACAGTAAAAAGCAGACTTTTCTATGTAGACAAAACTTGAATTTCCCAGTCTTAATCAGACATTCTTAGGTGAATTCTGTTCTCTCCAAGGGGAAAAAGCTTAGATGAAGTTGACTTTGAAATAAACATACAGCTAGTGTTTTGCAAAATGAATTGCTGTTACTTGGCCAAAAAGCTTAGTTTTAAGTGGTTCTAGACGGTAAAACGCATACTTTTTTATATGGACAAAACATGGGTTTCCTTTCCCAGTCTGAATTGAACATTTTTTCGTGAATCGTGCTCATTCCAAGTGGGAAAGGCTTGTAGGAAGTTGACTTTGAAGATAAACACACTGCTAGTGTTTTGCAAAGTGAACTGCTGTTACTTGGCCAATAAGCTTAGTTTTAAGTGTTTCTAGATGGGAAAAAGCATACTTTTCTCTTATGGATAAAACATGGGTTTCCTTTCCCAGTCTGACTCGAACATTCTTGGCAAATTCTGTTCGTTCCAAGCAGGAAAAGCTTGTAGGAACTTGACTTTGAAGATAAACACACAGCTAGTGTTTTGCAAAGTGAATGGTGTTACTTGGCGAATAAGCTTAGTTTTAAGTGGTTCTAGAGGGTAAAAAGCAGACTTTTCAATATAGACAAAACATGGGTTTCCCAGTCTGAACTGAACATTCTATGATGAATCTGTTCGTTCGAAGCAGGAAAAGCTTGTAGGAAGTTGACTTTGAAGATAAACACACAGCTAGTGTTTTGCATAGTGAATTGATGTTATTCAGCCAATAAGCTTAGTTTTAAGTGGTTCTAGACGGTAAAAAGCAGACTTTTCTATATGGACAAAACATGGGTTTCCTTTCCCAGTCTTAGTCGAACATTCTTTCGTGAATTCTGTTCGTTCCAAGCAGGAAAAGCTTGTAGGAATTTGACTTTCAAGATAAAGACACAGCAACTGATTTGCAAAGTAAATTGCTCTTACTAGGCCAATAAGCTTAGTTTTAAATGGTTCTAGATGGTAAAAAGCAGACTTTTCAATATAGACAAAACATGGTTTTCCCAGTCTGAATCTCTCATTCTTTGGCGAAATTTGTTCGTTCGAAGCTGGAAAAGCTTGTAGGAAGTTGACTTTGAAGATAAACACACAGCTAGTGTTTCACAAAGTGAATTGCTGTTACTTGGCCAATAAACTAAGTTTTCAGTGGTTCTAGAGGGTAAAAAGCAGACTTTTCATATAGCCAAAACATGGGTTTCCAAATCTGAATCGAACATTCTTGGTGAATCTGTTCTTTCCAAGCGGGAAAAGATTGTATGGAGGTGACTTTGAAGATAAACACACAGCTAATGTTTTACAAAGTGAATTGTTCTTACTGGGTGATTAAGCTTAGTTTTAAGTAGTTCTAGATGGTAAAAAGCATACTTTTCTATAAAGACTAAAAAAGCTTTTCCCACTCTCAATCTCTCATTCTCTGACGAATTCAGTTTGTCCCAAGCAGGAAAAGTTTGTAGGAACACAACTTTGAAGAAAAACACACAGCTAGTGTTTTGCAAAGTGAATTGTTCTTATTTGGCAATTAAGCTTAGTTTTAAGTATTTCTGGATGGAAAAAGCATACTTTTCAATATAGTGTATAAAAACTTTTCCCAGTCTCATTCTCACATTCTTTGGCGAATTCTGTTCCTTCCAAGTGGGAAAAGCTTGTAGGAAATTGACATTGAAGATAAACACACAGGTAGTGTTTTGCAAAGTGAATTGCTGTTACTACGCAAATAAGCTTAGTTTTAAGTGGTTCTTGAGGGTAAAAAGCAGAAATTCAGTATAGCAAAAACATGGGTTTCCCAGTCTTAATCTCTCATTCTTTGGCGAAATCTGTACTTTCCAAGGGTGTAAAGCCTGTAGGAAACTGACTTTGAAGATAAAGACACAGCTAGAGTTTTGCAAAGTGAATTGCTGTTACTTGGCAAATAAGCTTAATTTTAAGTGGTTCGAGACCTTAAATAGCAGACTTTTCTATATGGAAAAAACATGGGTTTCCCAGTCTGAATCGAACATTCTTTGGTGAATCTGTTCCTTTCGAGTGGGAAAAGCTTGTAGGAAGTTGACTTTCAAGATAAACACACAGCAACTATTTCCAAAGTAAATTGCTCTTACTAGGCCAATATGCTTAGTTTTAAATGGTTCTAGATGGTAAAAAGCAGACTTTTCAATAGAGACAAAACATGGTTTTCCCATTCTGAATCTCTCATTCTTGGGCCAAATCTTTTCGTTCGAATCGGGAAAAGCTTGTAGGAAGTTGACTTTGAAGATAACCACACAGGTAGTGTTTTGCAAAGTGAATTGCTGTTACTTGGCCAATAAGCTTAGTTTTCAGTGGCTCTAGAGGAGAAAAAGCAGAATTTTATGTACAGACAAAACATGGGTTTCCCAGTCTGAATAACACATTCTTTGGTGAATCTGTTTGTTCCAAGCGTGAAAAGCTTGTAGGAAGTTGACTTTGAAGATAAACACACAGCTAGTGTTTTGCAAAGTGAATTGCTGTTACTTGGCCAATAAGCTTAATTTTAAGTGGTTCTAGAGGGTAAAAAGCATACTTTTCTATATAGACAAAACATGCCTTTCGCAGTCTGAATCACACATTCTTAGGCAAATTCTGTTCCATCCAAGTGGGTAAAGCTTGTAGGAATTTGACTTTGAAGATAAACACAGAGCTAATGATCTGCAAAGTGAATTGCTCTAACTTGGCCTATAAGCTTAGTTTTAAGTGGTCCTAGACAGTAAAAAGCAGACTTTTCTATGTAGACAAAACTTGCGTTTCCCAGTCTGTATCAGACATTCTTAGGTGAATTCTGTTCTTTCCAAGCGGGAAAAGCTTATAGGAAATTGACTTTGAATATAAACACACAGCTAGTGTTTTGCAAAATGAATTACTGTTACTTGGCCAATAAGCTTAGTTTTAAGTGGTTCTAGACGGTAAAAAGCAGACTTTTCTATATGGACCAAACATGGGTTTCCCAGTCTGAATAAAAACATTCCTTGGCGAATTCTGTTCGTTCCAAGCCAGAAAAGGTTTTAGGAAGTTGACTTTGGAGATAAACTCAGTGCTAATGATCTGCACAGTGAATTGCTCTTACTTGGCCAATAAGCTTAGTTTTAAGTAGTCCTAGACAGTAAAATGCAGACTTTTCTATGTAGACAAAACATGAATTTCCCAGTCTGAATCAGACATTCTTAGGTGAATTCTGTTCTCTCCAATGGGGAAAAGCTTAGACGAATATGACTTTGAATTAAACACACAGCTAGTGTTTTGCAAAGTGAATTGATGTTACTTGGACAATAAGCTTAGTTTTAAGTGGTTCTAGATAGTAAAAAGCATACTTTTTTTTTACGGACAAAAAATGGGTTTCCTTTCCTAGTCTGAATTGAACATTTTTTCGTGATACGTGTTCGTTCCAAGTGGGAAAGGCTTGTAGGAAGTTGACTTTGAAGATAAACACACAGCTAGTGTTTTGCAAAGTGAATGGTGTTATTTGGCGAATAAGCTTAGTTTTAAGTGGTTCTAGAGGGTAAAAAGCAGACTTTTCAATATAGACAAAACATGGATTTCCCAGTCTGAATCGAACATTCTATGATGAATCTGTTCGTTCGAAGCAGGAAAAGCTTGTAGGAAGTTGACTTTGAAGATAAACACACAGCTATTGTTTTGCATAGTGAATTGATGTTATTCGGCCAATAAGCTTAGTTTTAAGTGGTTCTAGATGGTAAAAAGCAGACTTTTCTATATGGACACAACATGGGTTACCTTTCCCAGTCTGAGTCGAACATTCTTTGGCGAATTCTGTTCGTTCCAAGCAGGAAAAGCTTGTAGGAATTTGACTTTCAAGATAAAGACACAGCAACTGATTTGCAAAGTAAATTGCTCTTACTAGGCCAATAAGCTTAGTTTTAAATGGTTCTAGATGGTAAATAGCAGACTTTGCAATATAGACAAAACATGGTTTTCCCAGTCTGAATCTCTCATTCTTTGGCGAAATTTGTTCGTTCGAAGCGGGAAAAGCTTGTAGGAAGTTGACTTTGAGGATAAACACACAGCTAGTGTTTCGCAAAGTGAATTGCTGTTACTTGGCCAATAAGCTAAGTTTTCAGTGGTTCTAGAGGGTAAAAAGCAGACTTTTCATATAGCCAAAACATGGGTTTCCCAATCTGAATCGAACATTCTTGGTGAATCTGTTCTTTCCAAGCGGGAAAAGATTGTATGTAGGTGACTTTGAAGATAAACAAACATCTAATGTTTTACAAAGTGAATTGTTCTTACTGGGCGATTAAGCTTAGTTTACCGTAGTTCTAGATGGTAAAAGCATACTTTTTTATATAGACTAAAAATCCTTTTCCCAATCTCAATCTCTCATTCTTTGGCGAATTCTGTTCCTTCCAAGCGGGAAAAGCTTGTAGGAACTTGACTTTGAAGCTGGACACAAAGCTAGTGATTTGCAAAGTGAATGGCTGTTACTTGGCGAATAAGCTTAATTTTAAGTGGTTCTAGAGGGTAAAAGCACACTTTTCAATATAGACAAAACATGGGTTTCCCAGTGTGAATCGAACATACTTTGGAGAATTCTGTTCGTTCCAGCAGGAAAACCTTGTAGGAAGTTGACTTTGAAGATAAACACACAGCTAGTGTTTTGCAAATTGAATTGCTGTTACTTGGCCAATAAGCTTAGTTTTAAGTGGTTCTAGAGGGTAAAAAGCACACTTTTCAATATGGACCAAACATGGGTTTCCCAGTCTGAATCGAACATTCTTTGGCGAATTCTTTTCGTTCCAAGCCAGAAAAGCTTGTAGGAGGTTGACTTTGAAGATAAACACAGAGCTAATGATCTTCAAAGTGAACTGCTGTTACTTGGCCAATAAGCTTAGTTTTAAGTGATCGTAGACAGTAATAAGCAGCCTTTTCTATGTAGACAAAACTTGCATTTCCCTGTCTGAATCAGACATTTTTACGTAAATTCTGTTCTTTCCAAGCGGGAAAAGCTTATAGGAAGCTGACTTTGAAATAAACACACAGCTAGTGTTTTGCAAAATGAATTGCTGTTACTTGGCGAATATGCTTATTTTAAGTGGATCTATACGGTAAAAAGCAGACTTATTTATATAGACTGAAAAAGCTTTTCCCAGTCTCAGTCTCTCATTCTTTGGCGAATTCTGTTCGTTCCAAGAGGGAAAAGATTGTAGGAAGTTGACTTTCAAGATAAACACACAGCTAGTGTTTTGCAAAGGGAATTTCTGTTACTAGGTGAATAAGCTTAGTTTTAAGTGGTTCTAGAGGCTAAAAAGCAGACTTTTCAATATAGACAAACACGGGTTTCCCAGTCTGAATCTCTCATTCTTTGGGGAATTCTGTTCTTTCCAAGGGGGTAAAGCTTGTAGGAAGTTGAATTTCAAGATAAACTCTCAGCTAGTGTTTGCAACGTGAAGTGCTGTTACTTGGAAAATAAGCTTAGTTTTAAGTGGTTCTAGAGGGTAAAAAGTATACTTTTCTATAGAGACAAAACATGCCTTTCACAGTCTTAATCACACATTCTTAGGCAAATTCTGATCCATCCAAGTGGAAAAAGCTTTTAGGAATTTGACTTTAAGATAAACACAGAGCTAATGATCTGCAAAGTGAATTGCTCTTACTTGGCCAATAAGCTTAGTTTTAATTGGTCCTAGACAGTAAAAAGCAGACTTTTCTATGTAGACAAAACTTGAATTTCCCAGTCTTAATCAGACATTCTTAGGTGAATTCTGTTCTCTCCAAGGGGAAAAAGCTTAGATGAAGTTGACTTTGAAATAAACATACAGCTAGTGTTTTGCAAAATGAATTGCTGTTACTTGGCCAAAAAGCTTAGTTTTAAGTGGTTCTAGACGGTAAAACGCATACTTTTTTATATGGACAAAACATGGGTTTCCTTTCCCAGTCTGAATTGAACATTTTTTTCGTGAATCGTGCTCATTCCAAGTGGGAAAGGCTTGTAGGAAGTTGACTTTGAAGATAAACACACTGCTAGTGTTTTGCAAAGTGAACTGCTGTTACTTGGCCAATAAGCTTAGTTTTAAGTGTTTCTAGATGGGAAAAAGCATACTTTTCTCTTATGGATAAAACATGGGTTTCCTTTCCCAGTCTGACTCGAACATTCTTGGCAAATTCTGTTCGTTCCAAGCAGGAAAAGCTTGTAGGAACTTGACTTTGAAGATAAACACACAGCTAGTGTTTTGCAAAGTGAATGGTGTTACTTGGCGAATAAGCTTAGTTTTAAGTGGTTCTAGAGGGTAAAAAGCAGACTTTTCAATATAGACAAAACATGGGTTTCCCAGTCTGAACTGAACATTCTATGATGAATCTGTTCGTTCGAAGCAGGAAAAGCTTGTAGGAAGTTGACTTTGAAGATAAACACACAGCTAGTGTTTTGCATAGTGAATTGATGTTATTCAGCCAATAAGCTTAGTTTTAAGTGGTTCTAGACGGTAAAAAGCAGACTTTTCTATATGGACAAAACATGGGTTTCCTTTCCCAGTCTTAGTCGAACATTCTTTCGTGAATTCTGTTCGTTCCAAGCAGGAAAAGCTTGTAGGAATTTGACTTTCAAGATAAAGACACAGCAACTGATTTGCAAAGTAAATTGCTCTTACTAGGCCAATAAGCTTAGTTTTAAATGGTTCTAGATGGTAAAAAGCAGACTTTTCAATATAGACAAAACATGGTTTTCCCAGTCGGAATCTCTCATTCTTTGGCGAATTCTGTTCGTTCCAAGCGGGAAAAGCTTGTAGGAAGTTGACTTTGAAGATAAACACACAGCTAGTGATTTGAAAAGTGAATTGCTGTTACTTGGCCAATAAGCTTAGTTTTCAGTGGTTCTAGATGAGAAAAAGCAGACTTTTATGTACAGACAAAACATTGGTTTCCCAGTCTGAATCGAACATAGTGACTTTTAATCACTTAAAAGGAGTTAGTATTATATTGTTAAATAATATTTCCCCAGCATCAAGTAAATACTTTTTATTTTGCTTCAATTACTTATACATGCTATAGCAGGAAAATTTTAATTTCCTCTTTTTGTTTAAGACTAAATTTTACTTTTAAATCCTCCTGCCTATCAGAAAGTCAATATTCTTATACAGGAAGATGTGCCAGGCACAGGTCTAATTTCTAGTATAACCTGTAATTACAATCATCAGTCTTGTCAGTTTCATGTGTTGTTCACATCATGCCTGTAAAACACAATGATCAACATGGCAGGATAACCATAAGGGCAGTGCAGTGGCATAAATAGCTTGGTGATAGCCAACAGCTCTGTAATTTTGCTTAAGTCCTGTTCAATGAACATGGATGGTCCTGGTAATTTACCCACGTATATAAGGATATTGAAGCTGTGTTTATGGAGGAGAATGTACAGCCCCGTACTTAAGCCAGTATCTTACCTACAACACTCATAGCCATGTGCCTTATATACAGAATTAATTACAGTCTCTGCAACAAAGATCACAGTGAAAATCCCAGCCATTCAAAATGCAGGATAGAAATTTCACATCCAGCCTCAATGCCTCTATCTACAAAATGTCACTTATTTCAAGGCTGAGGAACATTACAGAAGAGGGGCAAGAAGATTGTAAGAGACTAAAGTTTACTATGAGATGGTGTCTCAAAGTAACACCAGAAATTACACTCCTAACTTCTCACTAACATGACTCCCTCAGCAACAGCTGAGGAAGAAAGGGAATGGTGAAGAATGAAAGTTTAGTTTTCTTTGTGTTTCAATTCCCTCTTCTTCTTCTTCTTCTTCTTCTTCTTCTTCTTCTTCTTCTTCTTCTTCTTCTTCTTCTTCTTCTTCTTCTTCTTCTTCTTCCTCTCTCTCTCTCTCTCTCTCTCTCTCTCTCTCTCTCTCTCTCTCTCTCTCTCTCTCTCCTTGTTGGATATTTCCTGTATACATTTCGAATGTTATTCCCTTTCCAGGTTTCCAGTCCATAAGCCCCTTAACTCTTCCCCCTACCCTTCTATAAGGGAGTTCACATTCCCACTCACAGCCTCCCCACACCTCCCCACATTCCCCTACACTGGGGCTCCAACCATGGTAGAAACTAGAGTTTCTCACTCCATTTTTTCCAGCAAGACCACCCTTTGCTACATATGCAGTAGGAACCATGAGTCAGTCTATGTATAGTCTTTCTGTTGTGGTTTCATCACTGGAAACACTGGGTGGTTGGCATTGATATTATTATGGGGTTGCAAATCCCTTCAGCTCTTTCAATCCTTTCTCTAATTCCTCCAACTGGGGTCTCATTCTTGATTCAGTGGTTTGCTCATGGCATTTGCCTCTGTATTTGACATTTTCTGGCTGTGGCTCTCCGGATGGATCAATATCCAGTTATTGTCAGCCTGCACTTCTTAGCTTCATACATCTTATCTAGTTTTGGTGTCTGTATATGTATGGGCTACATGTGGGCCAGGCTCTGGACGGCAGGTTCTTTAGTCTCTATAATAAACTTTGCTTCCTTATCCCCTCCCATGGGTATTTTGATTCCCCTTTAAAGAAGGAGTGAAACATTTGCATTTTACTCATCCTTCTTGAGTTTCATGTTGTCTGGGCATTGCATGATGTGTAATTCAAGCTTTTTGGATAATATCTGTTTATCAATGAATGGATACCGAGTGTGTTTTTCTGTGATTGAATAACCTCGCTCAGGATGATATTTTCTAGTTCATTCTATTTGCCTAGAATTTCATGAAGTCATTGTTTTTGATGGCTGAGTAATATTCCATTGTGTAGATGTACCACATTTCTGTATCCATTCCTCTGTTGAAGGGCATCTGGGTTCTTTCCAACTTCTGGCTATTATAAGTAAGGCTGCTATGATCAGAGTCGAATATATTTCTCTGTTGTATGTTGGACTGTCTTTTGGGTATATGCCAAGAGAGTTATAGTAGGGTCCTAAGGTCATGGAATGTCCAATTTTCAGAGGGACCTTCAGACTGATTTTCACAAGGGATGTTCAAGTCTGCAATCCCACCAACGATGGAGGAGTGTTCCTCTTTCCCCACATCTTCGACAGCATCTGCTGTCACCCGAGATGTATATATTAGCCATTCTGACTGATGTGAGGTGGAATCAAGATTGTTTTGATTTGAATTTCCCTGATGACTAAGGATGTTGAATATTTATTTAGGTGCAACTGTTGGTTGAAGTTTTGTCCAAATGACAGTATCTTTTGCCTTACAGAAGCTTTTCCATTTCATGAGGTCCTATTTGTCAATTCTTGATCTTAGAGGATAAGTCATTGGTGTTTTGTTCAGGAAAATTTCTCCAGTGCCCATGTGTTCAAGACTGTTCACAACCTTTTCTTCTTTCGTTTGAGTGTATCAGGTTTGATGTGTAGGTCCTTGATTACCTTGGACTTAACCTTTTTACATGGTCATAAGTATGGGATAATTTGCCTTCTTCTACATGCTGGCTTCCAGTTGAACCAGCCGTCTATTTGGAAAATGCTATGTTTCTTCCTTTGGAAGGTTTTATCTCCTTTGCCAAAGATCAAGTTATAGGTGTGTGGGTTCATTTCTGGGTCTTCAATTCATTTCCACTTGTCAATCTGTCTGACTCTGTATCAACACCATGCATTTTTTATCACTGTTGCTCTGTAATACTGCTTGAGTTCTGCGGTAATGATTCCCCCAGAGGTCCTTTATTGTTGAGGATAGTTTTCACTATCCTGGCTTTTTCTTAATCTGAATGAAGTTACACATTGCTCTTTCATCATCTATTAAAGAATCGAGTTGGAATTCTGATGGAGATTGCATTGAATGGGTGGATTGTTTTTGGCAAAATGGTCATCTTTACTATATTAATACTGTCAATCCATGAACATGTAAGCTCTTTCTATCTTCTGAGACCTTTTTCAATTTCTTTCTTCAGATTCTTGAACTTCTTGTCATACAGATCATTCACTTCCTTGGTTAATCTAACACCAAGATAATATCTTTATTTGGGACTTTTGTGAAATGACTGAATTCATTATTTTCTTTCTCAGCCTTCATTGATACATTGAGGAGAGGAAGGCTCCTGGTATATTTGAGTTAATTTTATACCCTGACATTTTTCTGAAGTTGTTTATCAGGTTAAGAAGTTCTCTGGTGTAACTTTTGGGATCACTTAAGTATACTATCATATCATGTGCAAATACTGATATTTTGATTTCTTCCCTGTCAATTTGTATCCCTTTGTCTTCCATTTGCTCTCTGATTGCTTCAGCTATGACATGGAGAACTGTATTGAATAACTAGGGAGAGAGTGGTATGCCTAGTCTAGTCCCTGATTTTAGTGAGATTGCTTCAAGTTTCTCTCCATTTAGTTTGATCTTAGCTAGAGGTGTGCTGTATATTTCTGTCACTATGTTGAGATATGGGCCTTCAATTCCTGATCTTTCCATGACTTTTATCCTGAATCATTGCTGAATTTTCTCAAATGCTTTCTCCGCATCTAATGAAATGATCATGTGTCCTTATCTTTGAGTTTGTGTGCATGTTGGATCCCATTAATTGTATGTCTAAGTGGGGAATTATATCTAATTAACTGGATCAAAGATTATTGTCTTGCGTATTCTTATTGTGAGGGTTTGTGTATAGGAAAGTGTGGTCGCACGAAACATTGGGTATCCGAGGAGTGGGTATCTGTTTTTGCCAATATATCTAGCAGAGAAATTCAGACACTTCAGTGCCAGAGTTAGCAGGGTAAAAGACAACTTTACTTTTTTATTTTTATATTTTTACAACAACACATTCACTTCTGTATTTGATATGCTCTAACTGTGTCTCTCAGGAAATATCTATATCCTTGTTCCTGACAGAATTCACTTCTTAGCTTCATCAATCTTATATAGTTTTGGTGAGTGATGTGTGTATGTGTGCATATATATATATATATATATATATATATATATATATACACACACACACACACACACACATACATGGGTGGCTCCTACAGTTATGAGGATAGGTGGAATTTTCACATGGTTCCTGTGAAAGAAGTCAAGAATGGAGAATCAACAAATGACAATGCCAAATATTCCCTCCTGTTCTTATGAACATACTGAAGTTGAGGTTTCACTACACCTCAACTTCCTGCACCTCAACCATTCCTCTCCCTGCCCTTCCTCCTGCATCGTATTATTCCCCTAGAAAGAATCATGGTAAAACACCCAAAACCCTCATGTCTGGCCCTGGGAACACAGTGCGGTAGATAATGCAGAACTGATATCAAATGGGACTAGAGAATTGAATTCTATAGTCCATGTTGTCCTTTGGTTTACTGATGACTGGCAATTATTACCTAAAATAAGTACTTGGGACTGTATCTTTTCAAGTAGGTACAGAATATTTACACTCTTCTATTCACTCTATGGCTGGGCCACATTTGTTGCCAAAATCATTGCAGAAAATGAAATTGAAAAACAGAATTTTTGAGTACTCATTCAGCAAGATTTACCATGTCCTGTACGGAGAAATTTACAATGAGAAAGTGAAATACAATATTCATTCAATTTAAGGTCTGAAGGGAAAATACTGGCCTATGGGAAACAGAGAAAATCTAGAAAATTGAACTCTATTTCACAAAATGTACCTGAGAGTAAAATTATTATCCAGAAGAATCTCCTCCACTCCATGTTACAATATCTTTTCTACCCATTCCAAACTCTTGACTACATTTTTCAATTCAAAGCATGTAACCACTAATGAAGCAAAGAAAAGTATGTAAATTTAGAGAAACGGAGTGTGTATCACAGGAGACACACCTGGAAAGTGCATCCTTGAATCTTGTCAATGTAAGGAAAGCTGTTTAGCTGGTAGGCCATGGCAAGTCTCAGTGACATCATCCTTCAGCCCTCTCTGAAAAATCTCATGTAACCCGGAGATTACTAGCTTCTTCTGTGATGACACAAGTGTTGTTGTGACTGCAAATGCCTCTCAGATATTCCTTCTGTACCTCTAAGGTTTACTAATTGGCATCTAATTCAGTGTAAACAGACATTTGGGGGGGAGAACAAAGAGGATTAAGAGATCAGAGATGGGGATAAAGAAGCTGCCCTTCTGTCTTTGTATAAAAAATGGAAGAAATACGTGGTCCTTGGGAAAGCTCAGTGAGTCCTTGGTAGGGTTGAGTGGTATCGCTGAACAGATAGCACAGATCTGAGCCTTCCACATATGGTAAGCAGGAGCTGGGAGCCTCTCAGAAGCATCTGGACTTCCCCGTTCTTATACTTCCTGGATGTCAGAGAGTTTATATCATTCATTTCTTCATTCCAAAAGCCAAGTGATGGGAAGGGCACAGTTGTTTTCCTGAGAGCACATGGCCTTTATTCTTTTTGACAAGAAAATGGACATAAAGGAGACAGGAAGGACAAGTATTGGATCCCTAGCTCTGAGTAAACTCCTCCATACTTTGGATATTTATAGTGCCGTTTGTGTCTGACACTGATATTATGGAGAGAGAAGTGCTTCTAATTGAGATATCACCATCTCACTCTTTTAACTATTATTTCTCTGACTACCATCCCCTGAGAGTGACTCATTAGAATTCTGAGTCAATAGCTGTGATTAGCTGGTAGTTTTCTTTTCTTTTATTTCTTATGTTTTTTCAATTTTTTACAAATTGTATTTATTTTTTAAAAATGTAAATTTATATATATACATTTAAAATATTGTTTCCTTTAAGAATTTCCTAACATAATATCCCTAACAGGTCCCTCTCCAATTCTTCTATATCCCCCACCCTTACTTTCCCTTCACATTCCCTTTAAATGCAACTCAAACCAAGAGAGGACCAAGGACTTCTCCTTCCTTTGGTACCCAACAAGGCCATCCTCTACTACATATGCAGTTGGAGCCATAGGTATTTCCATTTTCCATCTTTGAATATTGGTCGCATACCAGAAAGCTCTGTTTCATTGGCATTGTTCTTATGGGTTGAAAGGGTTTTCAGCTCTTGTTATCCTTTTTCAGAATCTACCAACAGGAAGTCCATTTCCAGTTTACTTTTTAGTTTACTTTTTAGTTTGACATGCTCTAGCTGTGTCTCTCAGGAAATATCTATATCCGTTTCCTTGCAGAATACACTTCTTAGCTTCATCAATCTTATCCAGTTTTGGTGGTTGAATATATAAACATATATACATTTACAAATATATATATATACATATATATACATATATATGTGTGTATATATATATATATATATATATATATATATATATATATATATACACTTTTGATGCTTCCTACACCTATTAGGTTACGTAGAATGTTTACATTGATTCTGTGCAACTAGGTCAAGAATGTAGAATTTACAAATGACAATATCAAATAGATTCCCTCCTCTACTTATGAAGGTATTGAAATTGAGGTTTCAGTGTTCCTCAAGCCTTTTCTTTGCCCTGCCCATCCTCCTGTTTCTGATATTTGGCCTTAAGAAAGAATCATGTTAAAACATATAAAACCTATCAAGTCTAGCCATGGGAACACAGGAAGGTAGCCATATCTGGATTTCCCTCCTTCTAGTGGTTCCTGTAAGTCAGAGAGTTTATATCATTAATATCTTCATCCTAAAAGCCAGGTGTTGGGAAAGACACTATTCTTTTCCTTAGAGCTGATGGCTCTTATTTTTTTGCCCAGGTCCTAAGGAAGAAGTGAAAGGAAAGTATTGTGTCCTCAGCTCAGAGTAAACTCCTCAATTATTTGGATACCTATAGTGCAGTTTGTGTCTGATACTGGTATTTGTGTGAGAGACGTAAATCTAGTTCATCATATCAGTCTTTCCACTAGTATTATTCTGACTCCCATTGCCTGATAGTTACCCTTTAGATTTCTCATTCAATATGTCTGATTAGCTGGCAGTTTTCTTATTTTTAACTTATAAATTTTTTTTTATTTTTTAGCAATTTTTTTTTGCTTTTTTAATTTGATTTATCCATATTTACATTTCAAATATTTTGGCTTTTCTCTGTTTCCTGTCCATAAGATCACTATCTGGTCTCCCTACACTTCTTGTGTAATCCCCCTTACTGTCTTTTACATTCCCTTCAATTGGTAATAATATCTAGTTTACACCAAGGTCATCTCCTTCTATAGGTGCCCAACAAGGCCATTCTCTGCTACATATGCAGTTGGAGCCATAGGTTTACAATGTAAAATCTTTGAATATTTGTATAGGACCAAAAACTCTCGTTTGCTTCTTATCAGATTGAAAGCTCCTTCAGCTCTTGTAATCCTTTCACAAAATCTACCAACAAGAGGTCTGTTTTCAGTACACTGCTTTGCCACTACCATTCACTTCTGTATTTGACATGCTCTAGCTGTGTCTCTCAGGAAAGAAATATATACGTTTCTTCTAATCATGCAATTCCAAGGTTCATCAATCTTATCTAGTTTTGGTAGCTGATTATCTATCTATCTATCTATCTATCTATCTATCGCTATCTCTCTCTCAATATATATATATCCTACAGCTATGAGGTTATTTGGAATTTTATCAAGGATTCTGGGAAACATGGTCAAGAAAGTAGAATCCACAAATGGCAGTGCCACATAGACTCTCTCCTGTTCTTATGCACCTAATGAAGCTGATGTTTCACTGGACCTCAAGCCATTCCTCATCCTGCACATCCTCCTGAAACTTATGTTTGGCCTGAAGAAAGAATCATGATAAAACATCCAATACCCTCAAGTTTCTTCCTGGGAACACATTAAGGTAGATAATGCAGAACTGATATCAAATGGGGCTAGAGAAATGAATTCTATAGTCCATATTTATCTTTGTTTTATGGATGTCTGGTAATTTTGGGATAAAATAAGGATTTGGGACTTTATCATTTCAAGTATGTTCACAATATGAACACTGTTATACTCATTCTATAGCCTGGCCACTTTTGTTACCAAAATCATTGCAGAAAATGGAATTGAAAACAGAATTTTTGAGTACACATTCAGCAATATTTATTAAGTCCCATATCGAGGAATGTACAATAAGAAAGTGAAGTACAATATTCATTCCATTGAAGGTCTGTAGGGATAATATTGGCCTTTGGGAAACTGAGAAAAACTCCAAAATTGATGTATATTTCATGAAATGTCCCTGGTAATAAAATTAATATCCAGAAGAATCTCTTCCACTCCATGTTACAAGATCTTTTCTACCCATTCCAAGCCCTTGACTAACTTTCTCCATTCAGAGCATGTAATAACTAATAAAGGAAAGAGAAGTCTCTAGCTTTAGAGAGACTGAGTACACAAAGGTTTCACTGTATCACAGGACACATACCAGGAAAGAGCACCCTCAAATCTGGTCAATATGTAAGGAAAGCTGCTTAGCAGGTAGGCCATGGTAGTTCTCAGTGACGTCATCATCAGGCCCTTTCTGAAAAATCTCTTATAACCTTGAGAGCTTTATCTCCGTGATGTCCCAAGTGTTGTTATTACTGCATCTGCCTCTCAGGTATTCCTTCAATACCTCTAAGGTCTAGTAATTGGCATCTAATTCAGAGTAAACAGCAATTTGGGAGTGAGAACAATGAGGATGAAGAGATCAGAAAAGGGGAGAAGGAAGATGCCCTTCTGCCTTGGTCTAAAAAAACGAAGAAATATGTGTTCTTGGGAAAGCTCACTGACTCCTTGGTAGGGTTGAGTGGTATTGCTCAACAGAAAGCATTGATCTGAGCCTTCCACATATGGGAAGCAGGAGCTGGGGTCCTCTCAGAAGCATCTGGACTTCTCTGTTCTTATGGTTCCTGGAAATCAGAGAGCTTATACCATTCATTTATTTATTCCAAAAGCTAAGTGGTAGAAGAAGGAGATACTTGAGCATCTTGGGGCAATATGGAATATCCAGCATGCCCTTGTAAGATTTGGCAACTTTCCACAAACCCTTCGTCATTTTTGGAAGATTCCAAGGCCCTTTGTACAGATGGAGAAGGTGTGGGACTCACCTGAGGAGTAGTTGTAGCTTTTCGTGTCTCTTTGGCAGCAGAAGATGGCACAAGATCCCTTTTGGCAGAAGGGGGAATGTTGAAACTGTCTTCCTTATAGGAGAAATTTCTCAAGAATCCATCAGAAGGATCAAATCTTAACACTGTGTTTCTAGAAACTGGATGCCTTTGGTCCACTTTGGTAGAGGGAGAATGTCGACTATTTCTCCCCAGAATGGACATGTGAAATAAATCTACTTGGGTAGATGGGGTTAGCTGTAAAGCATGCTGTTCAGATGCAGTAGATCCTAAGACATCCTTCTCAGATGAGGAAGGTCTTAATGTACCGTGTATATGTGTAGAAATCCTGACTGTGACGTCAGAAACGGGAGTAGGTATTAGAGCTACCTCTGAAGATGTGACCTCTCCTAGAGCATCATGGACTTATGTGAAAGGTCTGGGAGCCTCATGAGCAGATAAGGATGTTTCTAGACATCGTTGTGTAATTGTGGAACTTCCAAGAAAAATTTGTTCTGTTGGAGAAGTGGAAACAGACTATCGTATAGAAGTGTCAGGATTCCTAGCCTGCTTGGTAGGCAAAAGGTCTTCCAAGGCCCCTTCAGGAGATAAGGTAAAATCCAGAGCCTTTGAGGTATTTGGCAGATGTTCTGGGTCTGCTTGTGGGTATAAAGAAGGACTGGAAACCCTTTGAGCATATTTGGAAGAGTGTGTAGATTCTTCTGAACTTGGGGAAGATGGCTGATCTTGAGGAGATAAGGAAGTTCCTATAGCCACCTGTGAAATCTGCGGAGGTCGTATGCATTCTTTTGCACAAATGGAATCCATGGAATCCCTTTCCTCAGATGTCAAGGTTGCTACAGACACTGGTATTTACATATCATGTTCCCCTACTCCTCGTTCACATATGGTTGGATCGATAACCTCTACAGATGGAATATTTCCTAGAACATTTTTTGTATTTGTGTCACATCCACAAGCCATTTCTAAAGATGTGGCTGTGGGTAGAAATCCTTTTGTAGATGCTTCTCGTCCAACCGTCTCTTTATGAGATAGAGTACTACTCAGAGAATCCTGCTCAGTTTTTGGGAAATTCTAACATCTCTGATGTACATGTGGAAAAATTTGGAGACTCTCCTTTCAAGAAAGAACGACTCCAGTCCCCTGAGGAGGTAGGGGATGTTGTATCTTCTCTGCATTGTATAAATATGGAATCTGCATGGCTCATTGACTGTGTGTTGTGGTAATCTTGGCTCTTTTGGGCCTGATGACATATCTGGAGGTTCCTTTTCAGTGGTAGAGGATATTTGAATAATTCTCCGTAGTATAGGGACATTTGAAATACTGTGGGAGATGGTGAGGGTGCTAGAACATATATTTTATGTGAAGAAGGCACAAGAGTTCCTTGGGTGGACTCAGAATTTTCTACCACATCTTGTGTGGGTGGGGATCTCTCAAGAGCACCTTCTGAAACTGGCAATGGTCCTTGAACTAATGGTGTACATGCAGAAAGGTTTGTCTCTGCTTGGGCTGGTATGTGTATTATGAGGTTCGCATGGGGATTTGCGACTGTATTTTGTCCCTCTTGGACCATAAGTGATGACTTAAGCCCATTTTTAATCGTGGAGGACGTTGAAGGTCCCCTTGGTTTAAAGGGACGTTCTGAAATCCCCTTTGTCAGCAGAATCAGGTTTCAAACTCACTTTACATGAAGCAGATTGCGTAAGGCACTTTGGTGGTGATGGAGGACATCTTTGCCTGTATTTGTGAGTGGACATAACTCTCTGCCCTGCTTTGGCAGCTGGCTTAGGTATTAAAGTCTCGTGTGGAGAGGGGGCAGGATTTAATCCATTTGTGGAACATGAGAAATCACTGAGATTACCTTTAAGAGAAGAACTTTTGCAGCCCTCTTTGTCTGATGGGGCCTGTTGTACCTCCCCTTGACCAGAGGGGTCTTGTCCAACACACTATGGAAGAGAATTGGAAAGACTGGATACCTGTAGGATAGGGAATGGATATTTGAAACTCCTTTGGAAACTCTGTGGGACAGAGAGCTGATCACCCAGAAGAGTGGGCAATATTGAGACCTCAGGGTAGGAGAGACTGCCACTTCTGCCCACCTGTAGGCACAACCCGAGCCCAAGAGGAAACTGCATAGTGCCTCTGGACACATGGATATAGGAGCAGTCAAGCTTCAGGTGTCCTGCATTCCAAACTTCACCTGGATCTGAACAGGTTCAAACAGTATTCTACACCCAAATCTCGTGTGGGGTGGGTAAGTCTTAGACCATCAGAGGGGCAGAATCCCCTGAAAGCTCTGCTCACATTCCTGACTCAAGAAAAAACACCTAGCTCCCCCTGGGCCTCCTATGCATAGGGACCTAGGAGCAGTAGGGGCAGGACATTTCTGGTTGCAGCCCTCATGGAAAGCTGAAAGTCAGCTCAACGAGCAAGTTCCGGCCTGAGACCAGAGGTGAATCCAACTTTTCTGCTCGAAGTGAGCTGACTGGTGGACTCAGGACACGCAAAGGCAGAACTCCTCTGGGACAAGGCACTTCCAGCTACTAGCTGACTCCTGAACCTCCCTGATCCCGGCCCAGAGCTCCCTGATCCTAGATGCTGTGCGTGAGAGCTGATCACCCAGGAGTGTGGGCAATACAGAGTGTACAAGGCAAAGAAACTGACACTGCTGCCCAGCATTGCCAACATCTCTGGCCCAAGACAAAACTGCATAGTGCCTCTGAACACAGGAATATAGGAGGAGTAAAGCTACAGGAGCAGCATGTTCCAGACTGTGCCTGGATCTGAACTGAACTGGTCAAACAGCTCCCTGTACCCATATCCTGAGAGTGGGGGAAATAGACCTTCAGAGAAGCAGACTCTCCTGGGAAAACAGAGGAGACTACTCTCTGCCCAGATTCCTGACTCAAGAGGAAAACATTTTGTGCCATCTGTGCCCCCTCCCCCCCCAACAGAGAGACCTTGGAGAAGTGTGGGAATTTCCTTCTGGTTCCTGCCCACAGGGACAGCTGAAAGCCCGTTAACAGGAGAAACTACATGCCTGAGAGCAAAATACTCTGTTCCCATAACTGGGTAAAAGAAAACAGGAAAACAGGTCTACAGCGGTCCTGACACACAGGCCTACAGGATGGTCAAGCCTCTGTCAGAATGAGCAAGACAAGCTAACTCCAGAGACAACCTGATGGCTGGAGGCAAGCACAGGAACACACGCAACAAAAATCAAGACTACTTGGACTAATCAGAACCCAATTCTCCCATCAAAACAAACACTGGATATCTAAACAAATCAGAAAAGCAAGCTCTAGGTTTAAATTCACATTTCATCATGACGATGGAGGATGTTAAGAAGGTCATAAATGACTTCCTTATGAAAATACGGGACAACAGAAAATACAGAAGCAAACAAGTAGAATCTCATAAAGAGGGAACAAAAAGGTACCTTAAAGAACTACTGAAAAAACAACAAAACAGGAGAAGGAAATGAACAAAACCATCCAGGAGTTAAAAATGGAAATAGAAACAATAAAGAAAGCACAAAGGAAGACAACCCTGGAGATGGAAAACCTAGGAAAGAGACCAGGAGTCATAGATGTGAGCATCACCAACAGGGTAAAAGAGATAGAGTATATAACCTAAGGAGCAGAAGATTCCATAGAAAACATTGACACAACTGTCAAAGATAATGGAAAACAGAAGAAGCTCCTAGCCCAAAACAGGAAATCAAGGATACAAAAAGAAGATCAAACCAAGGATAACAGATATAGAAGAGCGCGAAGACTGCCAACATCAAGGGACAGTAATATCTTCAACAAAATTAAGGAAGAAAACTTCCCTAATCTGAAGAAAGAGATGCCAATAAACATACACAAAGCCTACAGAACTCCAAATAGATTGGACCAGAAAAGAAAATCATCCCATCACATAATAGTCAAAACACAAAATGCACAAAAAAAAATATTAACAACAGTAAGGGAAAAGGTGAAATAACATATAATGGCAAACTAATCAGAATTACACCAGATTTCTCACCAGAGACTATGAAAGGCAGAAGATCCTGGACAGATGTCATACAGACCCTAAGAGAACACAAATGCCAGCCCAGGCTACTGTAACCAGCAAAACTCTCAATTAACATAGATGGAGAAACTAAGATATTCCATGACAAAAAAAAATTTACACAATATCTTTCTACATATCCAGTAATACAAAGGACATTGAAGATAAACACACAGCTAGTGTTTCACAAATTAAATTGCCATTACTTGTCGAATAAGCTTAGTTTTAAGTGGTTATAGACGGTAAAACGCATACTTTTCTATACAGACAAAGCACGTGTTTCCCAGTTTGAATCTCACATTCTTTGGCGAATTCTGTTCGTTCCAAGTGGGAAAAGTTTGTCGGAAGTTTCCTTTGAAGATAAACACACAGCTAGTGTTTTGCTAAGTGAATTGCTGTTTTTTGGCGAATAAGCTTAGTTTTAAGTGGTTCTAGACGGTAAAATGCAGACTTTTCAATATAGACAAAACATGCGTTTCCCAGTCTGAATCACACATTCCTGGGTGAATTCCATTCATTTCAAGCGGGAAAAGCGTTTAGAAAGTTGACTTTGAAGATAAACACACAGCTAGTGTTTTGCAAAGTGAATTGCTGTTACTTGGCGAGTAACCTTACTTTTAAGTGGATCCAGATGGAAAAAGCATACTTTTCTATACAGACAAAGATGCGTATCCCAGTCTGAATCAGACATTCTCTGGCAAATTCTGTTCGACCCAAGCAGGAAAAGCTGGTCAGAAGTTTAGTTTCAAGATAAACACACACTTAGTGTTTTGCAAAGTGAATTGCTGTTACTTGGCGAATAAGCTTAGTTTTAAGTGGTTCGAGAAGGTAAAAAGCAGAATTTTCTTTATAGATAAAACTGCGTTTCCCAGTCTGATTTGTACATTCTTTTGTGAATTCTGTTCCTTCCAAGCAGGAAAAGCTTGAAGGAAGTTTACTTTGAAAATAAACACACAGCTAGTGATTTGCAAAGTGAATTGCTGTTAATTCGCGAATAAGCTTAGTTTTAAGTGGTTCTAGACGGTAAAAAGTATACTTTTCTATATAGACAAACCATGCGATTCCCAGTCTGAATCAAATATTCTTAGGTGAATTCTGTTCGTTCCAAGTGGGAAAAGCTTGTAGGAAGTTGACTTTGAAGATAAACACACAGCTAGTGTTTTGAAAAATGAATTGTTCTTATTTGGCGAATAAGCTTAGTTTTAAGTGGTTCTAGACTGTAAAACGCAGACTTTTCTATATAGACAAACCATGTGTTTCCCAGTCTGAATCACACATTCTTTGGCGAATTCTGTTCCTGCCAAGTGGGAAAAGCATGTAGGAAGTTTACTTTGCAGATTAACACACAGCTTTTGTTTTGCACAGTGAATTGCTGTTACGTAGCAAATAACTTAGTTTAAAGTGATTCTAGATGGTAAAAAGCATACTTTTCTATATAGACAAAACATCTTTTTCCCAGTCTGAATCACCCATTCTTTGGCAAATTCTGTTCGTTCTAAGCAGGAAAAGCTTGTAAGACGTTGACTTTGAAGATAAACACACAGCTAATGTTTTGCAAAGTGAATTGCTGTTACTTGGCCAATAAGCTTAGTTTTAAGTGGTTCTAGACTGTAAAACGCAGACTTTTCTATATAGACAAACCATGTGTTTCCCAGTCTGAATCACACATTCTTTGGCGAATTATGTTCCTTCCAAGTGGGAAAAGCATGTAGGAAGTTTACTTTGCAGATTAACACACAGCTAGTGTTTTGCACAGTGAATTGCTGTTACTTAGCAAATAACTTAGTTTAAAGTGGTTCTAGACGGTAAAAAGCATACTTTTCTATATAGACAAAACATCTTTTTCCCAGTCTGAATCACCCATTCTTTGGCAAATTCTGTTCGTTCTAATCTGGAAAAGCTTGTAGGACGTTGACTTTGAAGATAAACACACAGCTAGTGTTTTGCAAAGTGAATTGCTGTTACTTGGCCAATAAGCTTAGTGTTAAGTGGTTGTAGAGTCTAAAAAGCTTACTTTTCTGTTGTGGTTTGCCTTGGATTTCTCTCTGAATTTGTAAAATAAAGGCAAGAGTGCGAGATTTGGGCAGATGGAGGAGTCGGGAGGGAGAGGGGAAGAGGTTCAGAGAATAGGGTGAGAGACGACAGTTGGTGACAGTTGAGCCAGTAGAACCTGAGGAGTAGGGAGAGGATTGGACAGTTGAGAGTGTTGGGAGAGGAGGAATGAAGATAGGTGGGAGAGAGAGAGTTTAGGGACATGATGGGGAACTGAGAAAAAGTTAGAAGAGTCAGGGGAGGAAAAGAAAAGGAGCGAGGAGAGAGTCGTCATGGGAGAAGGAGAAGCTGGAGACCTGGCAAATAAAAGGTGGAAGGGATGAGGGATTTGGGAGCTAGGAATAGGACAGTGTAGGGTGGATCTGCCCAATCTAGACGCTGGATTGTTTTCACATTAATTGAGTTGTGTTTTCTTTGTACGGGCCGATTCGTGTTGGAGTGGAAACTGCAACAACTGGCGCCCAACGTATCCATTAGAACTCAACTAACCTGAGATACAAGTTTACTTCCCTCTCACCCCCAGAGTAGGGCTATGATAGAGATCTAGGCAGGAGTACTGGTGGATTAGAAGGTGAAGACTGGGTCTGAGGGGTCTAGGAAGAATCGAGAGGACTGCACGTGTTCTGAAGCGGAGGGAGAAAAAGGTACAAACGGCTTCGGATCAGATACTACTTTGATGTAAGAGATATATAACTTTTTGATACTTAAAGATGAGAAACACAATGAATATCTTTTGGGCCTTATGGAATGATATTTTGAATGGTCTGACGGTTGTGAATTTTGAGGAAAAAGGCACTTTATCATTGACCGGTATTGCAATATTCATTCTTCTGATTTACTATATCTTCTCAAAAGACAGGGTGCTAAATAGCAAATTTCTAGCCTTAGGAAAGAAATTACAAGTAATGCTAGAACAGAAATTTCTGAGATATATAGATGACTCTGAACAACAGAGAGATAAGCTTAAGTTTTTGCAACAGGAGCTAGAAGAGACACTAGAAAAAAGAATTCGACAACTCAAATATCAAATTGAACAGCAGGAAAATAGAGATAGAATCTGGAAACAAAGTCTAGAGGATAACTTACTAAAACTAGCAAATCAACATAAGGCAGAGCCTGCAGTATCAGAATTACAATATAAAGAGAAGCTAAAATTATGGAAGCAGGGCTTAGAACAGAAGATACAGGTAATTATGGAACAACATGAACACAGAAAGAGAAAAATAAATCTTGGCAATGTAGCCTAGAAAGAACACTAGTATTGAAGACACAGGAAATTATAGATCAGAATAAGAGACAGAAAGATGAAAATAAAAGTGGTAGACAGGAACTAGAAAGGATGTTAGAACAGAACATACAACAGCTCACAAGTCATACTGAACAACAGAGAGAAAGTAATGAGGTTTGGAAGCAAGACTTGGAGAATAACTTTTTAAAATTAATCAATCAAAAGATAATGGATAACAAATTATTAGAAGTAAAATATAAAGAAAAAGTCAAAGTGTGGAAGCAAAGCCTTGAACAGAGAATTCAGGAACTCAAGGAACAGGGGGGAAGACAGAAGGAGAAATGTGAAGCATGGGTACAGACTTTTAGAGAGGAATTTAAAATTACAATTAAAGAAAAAACTCAGGTAGAGACTGAAGATAAAATTAGGGAAAGCCAAACTAAGGTTATTAGGAAACAAACTTTAGTCTATCCAGTTAGTGTACAACAAAAGCCTCCAAACAATGATCATCCACAGGGTTATGAAGAATTTGAATGGCAACCCATGGATGTGTTAGAATTCAGGAAATTTAAAAAAAGCGTAACAAATTTTGGAATGCATTCACCATTTGTAAAACAAATCTTGATTTCTTGGGCTATTAAAAATAGAGTAATCCCCCAAGACTGTAAAGATATGGTAAGAGCAATTCTAGAGCCTGCTGAAAATTAACAATGGATTTCGTGGTGGAGAGAAGATGTGAGGGAGTTAGCATGACAAAATAGAGCTAGGGGCAGAGAGATTTCCACAGAACAACTGCTTGGTAAAGGCCGCTTTGCTGAAGTAGAGGTGCAGGCTGTATATGATGAAGAAACTCTGGCTTGGTGTCGATCGTCAGCCTTAAAGGACTGGGACAAAGTCGCAGAATCAGGGAAAAGACTTGAAACATTCACTCAAGTCATACAAGGTCCTAAAGAAACCTCCCCTGACTTTTTACAAATGCATACCTCAGCTGTGGAAAGGAGTGCATCAGATTCAGCAGCAAGAAAGGCGATAATTGAGTCTTTAGCCTTTGAAAATGCAAATACCGAATACAGGGAAGTAATCAGACCACTGAAGGTGAGGTCTGCACAAATAGATGAGTGGATTAGATATACAGCTATTGTTGGATCTTGTTCTCCTGATACGACTGTGATAGGAGAAGCTGCCACTGGGCAGCTAGAGATGACCCAAGATTTCAAATGTTTTAATTGTGGTGAGCAGGGTCATCTCTGATATTACAGCAAGAAAAACCAAAGTAATACCAAAAGGCAGACTATGCCTCCTGGAATGTGTCAAAAATGTGACAGAGGTGGACATTCGACTAAGCAATGTAGAGCAATAACAGACAGATGGGGCCGCATCCTGCCATTAAATTTCCAGGGGGCCTCTTGCAGGCCCCAATGCCAGGCAAGGAGAGTTCTCTTCCTCAGAACAATTAAATGGCATGAATTCAAAAATAGATGTTCTGAGACCAGAGGAGTCTGAGGGAAGTCCTATGGACAATCCCAAAAGCCTCAAAGGGAGCGAAAAATGAATATTTTGGACAATGTCTATAGAGGACAAAAGACCAAAACTAAAAATACTAGTAAACAATATTGAAATTGAAGGAATGATTGACACTGGAGCAGATGTTACCATCATCTCTCCAAAATCTTGGCCCACTAGTTGGCCACTTCAAGGAGTGGATATGCAGCTTCAAGGTGTTGGCACTTTATCCCAAATAAAACAAAGCACCAGGTGGCTTAAATGTATAGGACCAGAAGGTCAGGTAGGAAAATTAAGGCCATTCGTGGCTGATATTGTCTTTAAATTATGGGGAAGAGACCTACTACAGCAGTGGAAAACTCAAATTAATATCCCCTCAGTTTCAGGGTCTGGCCCTGAAATTCATTCAGGCTCCTAATAAAAACTTTAAATCAGTCAGGGAATGTTATCAAGGACAGTTAGAGACGGTCCAACTGTCCATAAGTAAGATACAACAGAGGCTGACAATTTAGTGCTACCACACGGAGCCACTGCTGTTAAGACAACAACAGCCTTGCCACTAAGGTGGCTGACTGACCAACCCATCTGGATTGATCAGTGGTCTATGACAAAAGAAAAACTACAGGCATTAGAACAGCTAGTCCAGGAGCAGCTGGAGGCTCAGCATAGAGAGGAGTCCACCAGCCCTTGGAATTCTCCAGTATTTGTCATTAAAAAAAGGTCTGGAAAATGGAGGGTGTTGACAGATCTCAAAGCAATTAATAAGATTATTCAGCTGATGGGTTCCCTGTAGCCTGGGATCCCGCTGCCTTCTTTGTTGCCTAAGGAATGGGCTATTATAGTGATTGACTTAAAATATTGTTTTTTCACTATTCCTCTACATGAAGGCGATAGGGAAAGGTTTGCCTTTTCATTGCCTACCCTCAATAGAGGTCGCCCAATAAAAAGATATCAATGGAAAGTCCTGCCACAGGGAATGTTGAATAGCCCTACCTTGTGTCAATATTTTGTACAACAGTCATTGAAGATGATTCGCAAACAATTTCCCCAGTCTATTATTTATCATTACATTTTATTGTCTGATTCAGATATAAATATCCTGGAAAGAATGTGTGATGAAGTGAAAAAAAACCTTACCTTGCTGGGGATTAGGAATCGCTCCTGAGAAAATGCAAAGAGGGGATTCTATTAATTATCTAGGGTATAAAATAAGTCTACAAAGGATTAGGCCACAAAAGGTGCAATTCAAAATAAATCAATTAAGGACACTTAATGATTTTCAGAAACTACTGAGAGATATTAACTGGTTGCGGCCTGTGATTGGCCTGACCACTCAAGAGTTGAGCAATTTATTTCAAACATTACAAGGAGATAAAGATTTAAGTAGTCCAAGGAAACCATCACCTGAGGCTGAGAAAGAGCTAGCTTTGGTAGAAAGGAAATTGCAGGACACACATCTAGATCGTATTTATCCAAAGATGGCCTGCATATTAGTCATCTTACCCTCTACTCATTGCCCTACAGGAATTCTCATTCAGAGGGAAGATTATTTCTTAGAATGGATATATTTAGCACATAAACAGAGTAAGAAACTGAAAACCTACATTGAGAAGGTCTCTGAATTGATACTTAAAGGAAAATTGAGACATCGACAATTACTTGGAATGGATCCGGCTGAAAGTGTGGTACCTTTTACGAATACAGAAATTGCCTCTTTGTGGGTACAAATTGAACATTTGCAAAGAGCATGCAGTAAGTTCTTAGGATAGATTAACAACAGATATCCTAAAAGCAAGCGACTTCAGTTCATAAAATGAACTAACAGGATCCTCCCTCGTATAATAAAGGGAACTCCAATATCTGTTGCCCTTACATTTTGCACTGATGCCAGTGAGTCAGGAAAGGCAGGATGTAAATCAGAAAATGTAAGCAAGGTGACTGAGAGTCCCTATGAGTCAGTTCAAAAATCTGAATTATATGCAATACTCATGGTGTTGTCAGATTTTCAAGAGCCTCTTAATACAGTAACTGCCTCTCAATATGCAGAAAGGGTTGCTTTGCACATAGAGACTGCGGAACTTATTCAGGATTATTCTGAATTGACATCACTATTTATTCAGCTACAACAAAAGATCAGAAATAGAAGTTACCCACTATATATAACACACATAAGATCCCATACAGGTCTGCCAGGCCCTCTCACACAAGGTAATAATGAAATTGACCAGCTACTGATAGGAAGTGCACTAGAGGCTTCAGAATTCCATAAAAAACACCATGTTAACAGCAAAGGCTTAAAGAAAGTATTCTCTATCACTTGGCAACAAGCCAAGGAGATTGTGAGACAATGTCCTACTTGCTCGTTATAAAATCAAACTCCATTGCCTATAGGAACAAACCCTAAAGGCACCCAAAGAAATGAAATTTGGCAAATGGATGTTCTCCATTTTACAGAGTTTGGTAAGCTGAAATACATACACCGTACTATAGATACATACTCAGGATTTCGATGGGCAACTGCCTTGGGGGCAGAAAAGGCCGATTCTGTAATTACACATGTGTTAGAAGTTATGGCTATAATGGGAATACCCATACAAATTAAAACAGACAATGGTCCAGCATGTATCTCTAACAGGATTAAGTGCTTCTTTGAATATTATAATATAAAACATGTGACAGGTATACCACACAATCCTACAGGACAAGCGATTGTGGAGACATCTAATCGAAGTCTAAAGGAGATGCTTAACAGGCAAAAAGGGGCAACAAAAACTCCCAGAGATAGGCTACATAGTGCTTTATTAACCTTAAATTTTTTAAATGCTGATGAACAAAACAGCACAGCTACTGAAAGACATTGGATTGTGGAAAAGACTACTGAACTAAACCAGCCTGTTTATATTAAGGATATTCTGACGTCAGAATGGAAAATGGGAAATATGTTACGCTGGGGAAGGGGTTATGATTATGTTTGTACAGGAGAAGAAAAGCTGTGGGTTCCTTCCAAGCTGATAAATATCAGACATGACAAGGGGAGACCTCCTGAAGTCCTCGGCAACACAGAAGAAAAGGGAGACTAAGACAATCAACAAATAGGTGATGTATATATGAGGATGTTTAGGTCTCCATGTATGAACTGAGAATAAAGTGTCTATAAACAGCCAGTAACATTTTGAGTACGAATTTCTCATAACTTGTTATTACATGCATCCTGTAAATTGGCATGTATTATAAAATTATGTTACGGTTTGATTATATGATCCAACTAACCTGAAGAAAGGCAGACACCTTTCTTTGTTGATCTTTATTAACTAAGCTGTGCACCCAGCTTACTCCATGTGAATGTGCTTACAGAACTATATAATGCTTGTACAGTTTTGTGTGCTTCAGGATGAAAGAAGAGAAAGACAGCCCTGAAATGACCCACACTCTGGGATGCTGAGATTCCGGGACCTTCCAGTCCAACTTCGTGTTTGATTCTCCCTCAATTACACTGAAGCTGCTTCATTTCAAGGCCTGCTTTCAGAACTTTTCCAGAACGGCCATCTTACTTATCCAGCCCTTCAGACTGTCATAGTCAAGATGTCAGCTAAGAGATGAACTTTCTCAGCACAGCGTGACTGGCAGGCAAAACCCAGCTACCTCTACTCCGACAAAGCCAACTCTTCCTAATTCCCCTTGGGCCCCAGAAGGGAATTCTTCACCCCAATTCAGCTGGAAGAAGACGAGGAAGATTATCTTCCCAGTTCCTTATGTTGGGGTGGATGGTTCTGGTTATTCTAAGAACAGTGGATATGTTTTCTTTTAAGGGATACTATACAAATGTAGCTTTGGGCAGGGGGAACTAGAGAATTTAAACTCAGGGATTGATATCTTTCCTTTCTTCTTTTTTATCCTTCTTAGTTTAAAAAAGGGGGGGGTGATATAGTAATACATAGAAGTTAGAGAAATAGACAAACAGGGATAGATTAGCAAACATACTCTTAAACAAAATTTTACAGCTATATCTTACATTGATAGAAATGTTTGTAATTGATACAAAGTTGAAGCTGCAATCTTTTCGTTGGTATAGAATGCATTTTACACAAATGCGAGGTTTTCATTGGTATACTTTCTTATTGATTTATAATTGAGATTAATATTGCTACTTTAACATAAGCATTGTGCCTCCACTATGCATCTAAGAATACAAGTCTTAGACCCAGTCCTATAACTGCTATTATACATTATTTTTAGTTGATTAACCAGAAACAGCTAAAGACCAGATTGCAAAGTCATGGTTCTGAGTCAGTTTAGATGGGTTTTGGAAATACTTCGATTAGAGGGGGCCAACGGTAGTCTATGCTTAACAGTTCAGAAACACCTATGTAGGTAGGAAATCTTCAAGGGCGCCCAAAGTCCACAGAATAACCCATTTATGGACATTTCTTTGTCTAGATCATTTGACTAGAGACTTGTCTGCCCCTGACAGGACCCCTTAGACTCGAAGAAGAAATTGAGCATCAATGGAGTTGCCCAAATCGTGGTGACACAGCCACTGAGCAAACTGCTTCAATTCATCTACAGACAAAACACTGTCCAGAAAAGGACAAATTACGCAGAATAGTCGACTGATAATCTCTGCCAAGGCAGGGTGATCAGCCCTTCAAAATCTGCATTACAAAAGTCTGTCAGATGATCCTGTGCCAGAAGGCTGAAGACTGATGCTCCGATATATTAAGGAATAGGGGGACGGTCCAGGTGATCAGCAGTCTCTATAAATTGGCTAAGCTTGGAAGCCATGTTTTGTGCTTCCCATATTTTCAGGTAATATTAATCATTCTTGGATTTCTGATGTGGTTGGAGACTGGAAGACTCATAGACAACCCAAGCGGTTTAGTATTGAGAAAGATGATAAATCTGTTAGGGTGGTTTTCAGGTGGCATAGCATCTAGAACCAGGATATAGTCAGGTATAGTTTTTAATACAGATGACATGGTTAATGAACAAAATTGATGCACTGGGTGATGAGTGTATTGTTGGTTTTATAAATTGCAGAATGGTAATAATACTTAGTTCACATATGTATAGGGAAAAGGTTTTTTAACTGTACAAAAAGGGGGAAATGTTGTGGTCTGCCTTGGAGTTCTCTCTGAATTAGTAAAATAAAGGCAAGAGCTCAAGATTTGGGCAGAGGGAGGAGTCGGGAGTGAGAGGGGAGGAGTCAGGAGAGGGGAGGAGTCATTAGAGGGGAGGAGTCAAGAGAGGGGAGGAGTCAGGAGAGGGGAGTCAGAGGGGGAGGAGTCGGGGAAAAAAAGGAAAGAAGTGAGGAGAGAGTTGTCATGGGAGAATGAGAAGCTGGAGACCAGGCAAATAAAAGGTGCAAAGGATGAGGGATTTGGGAGCTAGGAATAGGACAGTGTAGGGTGGATCTGCCCAATCTAGACGCTTGATTGTTTTCATATTAATTGAGTTGCGTTTTTTTTGTACTGGCCGATTCTGGTTGGAGAGGAAACTGCAACAATTACGTTAGGAAGGTTGAGAACTACTCTTCCTGACCCCTCTAAGATATGCCTGTCGGTGTGGACTGGAGGTATAATCCCTTTTATTCAATCAGGCAAATCTAGAAAAACCAAAACACCACCAAAAGTTTATGAAGGATAAACAGCCACTGCACCCACAGTGTCAGGACTGCTGACATCTTAGACAAATGATGTCAAAATGGAAATCACGTCACACCATGACCATCCCCCTAAATGAAAAGCAGAGGAGAAAAACCAGTTTCCTGGTGGTGGCACCAAGAGAAAAAAACCCTTGTCAGAATCGTCAGCACGGATTTTAAAGCCAGGATTCAAGCTTCGTCAATGAAAAACTTCCAAAACGAAAGGATACACATCATCTTGGTGAGGTAATAGAAGAAACAAGAGAAAATCGAATAGGAACTCAGTGAATTAAAACAAACACTAAGAGTAGGAATTAAAGACATGTCTGGGCAAGATGAACAATGAAGTGGAGTTTAGAGCAGGCAGAAGGGGCTGGGAAGATGGCTCACTGCTTAGGAACACTGGTTGCTCTTTCAGAGGACTATGGTTCAGAGGATCTGATGGACTCTTTAGTCAAAGCAGACACACACACACAATCACATACACACACACAGAGAGACACAGACACACCCACTCACATACACACACACATACACACACAAACACACACACACACACTCACATACACCCACACACATACACACACACAAACACAAACACACACACACATAAACACACACACAAACACACACAAACACACACATACACACACACATACACACACACACACACACACACACACACACACACACACACACACCCCATAGAGATAAATTTTAAAAAAATTAAAGAAAGAAGGAGCCAGGTATGCCCCTTTAATCCCAGCACTCAGAAGCAAGCTGATCTCTGTGAGTTCAAGGCCGACCTTGTTTATACAGTGAGTTTCAGGCCAGCCCTACCTACATAATGAAACCCAGTGTCAAATAAACAGAAAAGAGTGTTCTATTTATTTCTGATAATGTAGGTAACAGAGAAACTATTTCTACAGAGAAAGAACTTATTGTTGAGAGAATCAGTGGATTGGAAGGAGACCCCAATTATTTGTGTCAGTAACTTCATCACAGCCTCAGCCGAAGCAAGAATGGGTACAGCTAAAAGGAAACAGGCGATCATGAGTAAAGCTGTGGACACGCATCAGCCCATCAGCAACAGAAGCAGGCGGAAAACCAGCTTGGATGAGATGGCGTCACCAGCCAATGTCTCTGACTGACAGTCCCTAGTAGCTCCAGGATGTTCTTTTCCTTCAAGTACCCTGGACTTTTCAGACACTCAGAAACCACAGAACAAAGTGTGGCAAATGCCTAAGAAAGGATGTCCTGTGGGACATATTTGTTTATACAGGTTTCATGGAGCCCAGGCTAGCCTCAAACACACTATGCACCCGAGGATGATTTTGATCTCCTGGTTCTCCTCCTGGTAATGGTACTCTGGGCATGTACCACCACACCAGGCTGATGAGGTTCTGTAGGTGGAACCCAGAGCTGTGTGAGAGCCAAGTGAGCACTCTGTCCACTGAGCTGCATCTCCAGCCCCTCGGGATGTGTTCTGCTAATACAACAAAACTAAAATAGACGTCTTCAATGAGAGACAACAGGAGTCTTCCAGTCCAGAAACGTTAAATCACACATTCACAAGTAATACAGATGTCAAGAAATAATGAAACTATGTAACAGTAAGAAAAAAAAGAAGAAGATAGGAAACATACTATCAAAATTTGTGAGACATAACTATGAAGGTGCTAAGTGGAAACTTTACTTACAACACTAATTCATAGATTAGAAACTAAGAACAGCAACCTAAAATTTTATCTACACTAGAAAGTAAAAATATAATTAATTCAATGAAAACATAATTGTTAAACTGAACCCCAAAACACTAAAAATAAGAAATTAACAAAAAAAGCCAAAGAAACACAATTAGTTTTCTTTTTTAAAGCAAAGAATAGTATTTTGTCGTCTCGATTAGACCTAGATAGAAAAATATAAGGATATAAGGCCCATTCTGTTTGGCGATTAAAAAAAGAAAGAAAGAAAGAAATTGCCGTGTTGTAGAGTTTATGCAGAACACTGAGCCTGGTACCATAGACAAAAATTTAGAAAAAAAAATTCCTCGTTTAAACCCTTTTTAATGACAGTGTTTATACTCAACTTGTCTCTCCTATAATCTGTTTAAAATCAGACCAGATTTCCAGGGATGCCACATGGAGATATGCAGTATTGAAATGGAAGCACAGTGTTGTATTCCCAAAACAGACTCTGGTTGAGAACATCATTGTTTTTATCACGAGGAAACTAGCAAATATCCAAGTCCAGTCTCCCGAGGCGTTGTCCCATCTTAGAGCCATTTCTTCAGACAGCACTTCCCATGTGTCATATTTTTCTGCAAAATCGAAACAGACTTGTTTGCTGCCTGTTTGGTTTGCAGTTCTGCTTGGGAGATCCTGGACCATCACAGATGACAAAAGTTTTCTTCCACCACCCCAAACTACAGCGCTGGTATCAATGTAGAGGAAATAGAGAGACAGAAACCAAAAAGGAAAAAAAAAACCTGTTGTTGTTTGGAGAAGATTCATGTAAGTAGGCCAAGCTGACCTTGGACTTTCTATGTAGCCCAGGATGGCCTTGTACTTATTCTGTAGCCCAGGCTCGCCTTGGATTTATGATGTAGCCCAGGCTGTCTTTGGACTTACTATGTAGCCCAGGCTGGATTTGAACTTGTGATCTTCAGGAATATTGAGAATATACGTATGCACTACCACACTCAGCTTTGTATCTGTTATTATAAGTGACTCAGCTGTGGCCCCTCTTTTGCCAGCCTCCCTCATCATCAACTACAGCATCCACAATCACCCACTAGGATAAACCCATCCTTTAACTCAGCTGTTAAGGTAAGACTTTACAGGACAGAGAGTCAGCAGGGTCCTACTTCATATTAGAACACATTTGTGTGGAGGGATTTGAGTGATTGTTTAAGTGAGCCAGTCATACCTCAACCTGGTTCTGATATTATGACCAAGACGGAAAAAAATAATAAGAAAAAAAAAAAAAGGAGATGGGTCCAACACCGGGACTTGAACCTTAGCAGGTGAGGAGATGGCTCACAGGTCGCAGGTAAATGATGGGTAGGCTTTGTGGCCCACATATAATCCGAGTCCAGGGAGGTAGAGGTAGGGTAGATCCCCAGAGCAAGATAGCTGTCAAGACTAGTCATATTGGTGAACTCTGGGTTTGACTGAGAAATGCTGCTTCAATGAATAAGGTAGAAGAGAAAATGGATTAGACCCTACATTATACACTGCACGTGCATGTATGTACACACACACACACACACACACACACACACACACACACACACAGGAAAAAAAAAACCTTGGACTTAAGGCATTGCCTCCATTGTAGTAGCACATAGTAGGAGGTGGGGATCTAAATAAGTGTTCCTTTCCACCCCCACAAAGACCAACATAATTATGAACCCTCAGCCCTGGATCTGTACAATCTGCTGAGGACTCCCAGATGTTTAGTTTAGTCTCCTCGCTCTCTAACATATTCTGGTGTTCTGTTTCAGGAATCCTGAGCTGGGGCTCCGCTGACTTGAGCATCACTCCCAGTCTTGCATCCAAGACAACTTTCAGCTGCCATGTACTGATCCTTGGAATTCCCTGCCAAGGTACCCTGACTTGCATTTCTCATGAGGCCATGCCATGAAGCCAGAGAAAGTGCGGCTGTCTTACTCTGCCATTTATTAGCTTAGAGTATTGGGAAATTGGCTCGACGTTTAAACCTCACTTCCCTCATGTATAAATGAGCAGGCGAACAATTCCAGTTCATCAGATCTACATTAGGAGTGAGTTAGAAAAACACATCAAAACGATTAGTGCCAATGTGTTTTATGAATGATAAGCATTATTATTTATATGATTTGTAACATTGGAAATAATTGTACCTGGAACGTAACGGTTTTCATTATCTTTGCACAGATGATGCGAGGAAAGCATCTAGGATGCAGAAATGCGTCCTATTTTGCTTTATTTCCAAGAAGCCTTTCTTTCTGCTCCAATTATTTTTTTAAAACTTACTTTCCACTCCATCTCCCCTTAGGTGATTGGGTTAGAACAGGGTTTGGTGAGAGGGGTTATAAAACATGTTACAGAATATATCTACAAGATCAACTGTTGCATTCACATGGAGGCACCCTCCATGGATAAGCCATGTTCCCCCTGAAGGTATTGATTTCTTTTCTTTTTTTATTTTCATTGATTTCTTGTGATGGCTAGTCTTGGAGGAAAGAACCTCCCTCGAGGAGCTTCCTCCATCAGATTGGCCTTGACTATGTCCAGGTGGCATTTCCTTGACTGTTCACTGATGTTGGAGAGCCTGGTCTACTGTGGGCAGCACTGCCCTATGCGGGTGGGTCTGTACCCTGTAAAGGTAGTTGAATGTGAGCTTAGAAGCAAGCCAGTGAGCAGTCTCTGTAGTTCCAGTTTCACAATCCTGTCTTGGTTTTCCTTGATGATGGGCTGGAACAGATAAGATGAAATAAACATTTCCCTTCCCAAGCTGTCTTTGGTTAGTGTATTCATCAGAGCAACAGAAAACCAAAATTAAGCAAAAATCCCAGTGCCAGATGTGGGATGTCTTCCTGAAAGTTGCTGACTAGCGAGATCTCAATAGCCCTCACAACTTTACAGGTTGATGCCATTGATCTTCGTAGCCCTCCAGAACTTGATGGTAAGACCCTGTTTCTTAGGATACTGAATCCTTTTGGTCACAGGTCACAGAAGGGTCAATCTCAAGTTGAGGTGGAAGCATCCTCTATAATGGATAGCCTTCATGGTTCAAGAAAGTGTTATGTAGGCTTCCAGGGGTGAAAATCATCTACAACCATACTCGGGGGTGAACCATTCAAGCTAATATGTCAGGCAAGCTGTGCCCCTAATGTGTTAGTGGCATCACATCATGGGAGTAACCAGTGGCTTTCTAATTGGATACAAGGCATATTCCACAGGAGGGAAGACACACCAAATTCTGTAACCTGGTCAAGAACCTATGGTTAGGGTGACATAGCACCTTTGAAAGAACCTAATGCTAAATACATTGTCAAACTTCCTTCCAAACATCCATATTTGTATCTACAGGTCAGCGTTGCACTCAGCTCTCATCAGACAAGAAGCCTCTGACTACCATGGGCAGAGACGTACAGCTGGACAAAGTGCTGGGAATCAGAGGTGTTGGACTGTTCAGGTGGAAATAGGACGGCTAAGTCTTCTCCTCCACAGCTCAGAGAACATCATGAAAGAGTGGATGGAAGGAATATAAGAACCAGAAGATGGGGAAGGGGATAGCAAAAGGATATCTTTTAGATTGGACCTACTCATTGCACTCTTAAACTGATGGCGGCTATGGTCACGGGCACAAGACTGGGCCCCTCAACACGTCATCCCAGATGGGAGAGGCCATGAAGACCCTCCCCTCCTTTGGCAATCAACATTTATTGGAGGAGGGTTTCTATCCTGGAGGCTTAGATTTTTCAAGACCTACTTTAGTAAGAGTTTTTAAACCATTTAACCTTCCTCTAGCCCACCGCCCACCAGAGGTAGTGGAAAGGAAAGGACAATAGGGCAAACAAAGGACGATGTGGACCTGCTTAGAAATAGTTCTCTGGGGCGATTTCAATCTTCATCATAAGTATATCAGTTTAGTTGACATGAATCAGCAGAGGTAGGTCCATCTACTTCCAAACACCATTCATGAATCACCAAGGACATTTCAACCCAGAAGAAATTGCTGAGCTCTTCCAATTGGCCTGGGTTCGAGGAGGCAGCGAGAAGCCAACGCAATGTCACCACAAGAAGTTCTCTGGGGGTTTTGTCTCTACAAAGTCATGACAAACAATGGTCAGTGAGGAAGGAAAGGTGAACCAATGCCACAGCCTGGTCAATGAAGACCAGAGTCATCAAAGTCCATTGAGCATCAGCGAACAGTGTCAAGGCAAGCCAATGCCGTGGGGTTGCCCACTGTTGTCCAGGGTTATACTTGTACCCTTTCTAAACATCACATGCCCTATTCCCAGGCAGCCACCAGAAACACCATGTGTTTGTTCTCAGCAAAACATCCTCCCCTAAGACAGTTTCCAGAACAACATCCATGACACAGTTGAGTCTCCAAAGAAACCAGAAATTTCTGCTTCACTCCCTTCTTCATTCCTGTACCCATAGATAAGTTGTTCTGTCGAATTCCTCTGTACTCATGTAATTAACTAAACTTAGGGATTACACGAAGAAAGGAGACATGAAATAGGAGGGGGGACTTATTCAGGATATCGGTGCCAATTGGCGAGGGAATGGCGTGAGAGAAGGAGTTGACCGAGGGGATGACGGAGGAGGAATAGGGAGGAAGCAAGGGAGAACTGAAGGATGGGATGGGAGAATGATGGAGGGGGAGGAGGGAGGGGAATTGGGAAGGGAAATACAGAAAGGAAATGACTAAAACTCATTATATAAGTATATGAAATTGTTAAACAAAAACATCAAAATCATCATTTTTAAAAAAAAAGTTTAATGTTTCTCTTTATAGATGGTCAATCATTGCAACTTAGGGCTTATTTTGTTGGAACAATTTTGTCTTTAAGGTTTTTTAGTTCCTTGGAGCAAATTGTCAGATGTGAAGTTTTAGTTCGACTCAGTGCCGTCCAGGGTTCTGTGTGACTAAAAAATCAAGTCAATAAACACTTTGTATTAATCGTCAAAATCCCAGTGAGTTCTCTCCAGTAATTTTCCTTTTATCACACTCCACCCACAGCCCTTCTCAAAATGCTGGCTGAATTAAGTACCTGCCACTGAATCGGACACAAGTTCAAACCAGTGGAAGTCGGAAAAAGCAACTAAAAGCAAACAAAGTATCAAACAGCAAAACTTCTTCCCTCTGCATCTGGGTTTCCATTTTTTGGTTTTGGAGAGTCTATTACACTGAACAAAATGAAAGAGTAGAGACTGAGGTGGTGTTTAACTTGGTGAAGAAAGGCAGGCATAGCTGCAAATGGGGGGAAGGCGGCGGTAGGCTGTCAGGGCGGTTCCTCTCTTGATGATGTATGTAAACACCAAAGCTGAGAATGAAGAGAACCTCTAAGTGAAAATGGCGATGCCAAAATTTATGAATACAAGAGCGTTTGTATCACACTGAATGAACATTCACACAAATAAATCACACCGCACGTCTAGTATCCGTGTTCACACACATCAAGTGGTGCTGTGTTTGGGGGGTTGTATAAACAATGATTGTGTGTGACTGGAGAGGTGTCTTGGTAGTTGAGAACCTTTACTCTTCTTTTAGAGGACCTGAGTTCAGACCCTGGCACCAACATGGTGGCTCACAAGCATGGATTACTCTTGTTCAGTTCTGTGCCTTGCTCCTGTCTCCTGTCTTGATGAATACACGTGGTCGTGAGGGAAACCGACTTGAGCCCTGTGGCCTCCCATGTCTTATTGACAGCTATACCTGCTTTTCTTCCCTAAGTTTCTTGTGGCTTCTGTATATGTATCTTTTTTACAGATTCATAAAAGCAAGGGAAACACCCATATATGGAATTTAAAACAAGGAAACAAAGAAAGAAAGAAAGGAAGAAAGAAAGAAAGAAAGAAAGAGACAAACAACCAAACAAACAAAGGATCAAAGAAAGAAAGAAAGAAAGAAAGAAAGAAAGAAAGAAAGAAAGAGAGAGAGAGAGGAAGAGAGAGAGGAAGAAAGAAAGAAAGCTGAACACCCTCCAGGACTGCAATGTGACCATCACACTCGAGTTGCTATGCTTTCCCCATCGTGATGGATGGTACCAGCTCAAGCAATGGGTCAAAATAAACACTTCCTGTCTCTTTTTTATTGGAATTTTATGTATTTAAATTTCAAATGTTATCCCCTTTCCTGGATCCCCTCTCTCCCATCCTCTCTCCTGCTTCAGTGATGATGCTTTTCTTCCCACCCACTCCCATATAAACACCCTGGCATCCCCCACACTGGGGAACTGACCCTTCACATGAACAAGGTATTCTCCTCCTATTGATGCAGACAATGCCATCCTCTGCTATATATGTGGCTGGAGCCGTGGGACCCTCCATGTGTCCTGTCATTATCCCTCCAATCATGGGTAATGGGCTGTCATGCAGGTGCTGGTAATTTCACAGCAGGTACCGCTTCCCACAAAACTATCTCCCCAGCTTGCATTTTATCCCATGTTACTGTCATGTTGGAGATCCTGTATTTTGTTTATTTGGTCCATAGCTAGACGCTCTTTCTTGGAGTATAAGTCAGTGATCTACCTTCCTAATGCTGCCACCTTTAAGACAGTTCCTATGTTGTTACGACCCTTGATGACACAATTATTCTTGTTGCTTCTTCATAGTTGTAATTTTCACTTCTGTTATGAATCGTAGTCGGGAATCGTTTTTGGAGACTGAAGTTTGTCAAAGGGATTGTGACCCACACACAGGTTGTGAACCGCAGCTATAACCGGTTGGTGGCAAGATATATTTGAAGGACAACCTGGGGAAGACAACCCTGGGTCCTAAGGCCATTGTTTTATGGACCTAGTTCACCTCTTCACCTCCTTCAATATGGAGTCATGGGAGGAGCGTTTGTCACTTTGAATAAAACAAACCTTAACAGAGACACACGATGGATCGTTGTTGCTACCATGTTGTAATTTCCTTCCCCCAAACACCACATTTTAAACATCATCGAAAGCCAAGAAAATAGGCATAAAGATCTGTCTGTGTGAGGCACTGCCAACAATTCATTTCATTCACCTGGGCCTCAACTTTAGAAGACTGCAAGCATCATCCATTTGAGACATCCACTTCCTGCTCATGTTTTGTTGAAGAAAAAATAATCAAGCTAAATAGCACAATAGAAATGGAGTGTACAGGATGGGTTGGGTGGTTAGAGCTCTTAAGGAAAGCTCACACACAGTGAGGTGTGTCAACACACCTCAGCTGACTCAGAAGCAAACAGGTGAGGACCATAGGAAGCCTTGGGCATGGGCAACAGGGATGAAGGTGTCTTTCCAAGGCAGGGAGACAGAGCAGAGCAACCTTCCTTGGTCTAGTTGAAGTGAGGAAGGTAGTGGTTCTCCTCCTAAGTCATCACACGCTGAGCCGACTCGTGAAGTTCTGGACCTGTCACTCTCCAGTGCATGAGGTTGAAATGCAGACATCCCCCCCAACCCCCATAGGAACAAGCACTTGTTCCAAGGAGAGGTGCTTGGAGACTCCATTCTTTGAAGCCATCTTCTCTGAAAGGCAGGTCTCCAATTCCTTAGCAAGAAAGTCATCATGTCTTCAACCTTGTCTTCTTTCCAATTCTGCCATCTCTGTGAAGACCCATCTCAAAGGTCTTGGCAAGGACATCTGGCTTCCTGAACTGATGTCTCCAACAGGTTTCCTAAAGTCTCAGCTTATCAGTTTTCGACAGATTACCTGGGCCTTATCTAGAGTGGAAACGGGGAATGAATTCTGGCTTATCTTAGTCCCTGGAGGTAGTCGGTGCTTATAGAGAGCAGGTGAAGGAATGATAGACATGAAAGTGCTAATCCATTCTTCGGGTGTGAACTTCTCTAATTTTTTATACATTTTTCAATCATTTAATAAAGTAAGTCAGTATCCCAGACAGGGTAAGTGTCTGGCTCATGCACCAGCCTCTCTTTTCATCCTAACTCCTGGCTGCTCAGGCTGTGTTATCCATTGGAAGTAGAGTCATTGCAGATGAAAGTGGTTATAACAAAGGCCACCCTGGAGTGTGCTGGGCCCCTAATCCAATATGATCATCGACCCTATCAGAATAGAAGCGTTAGTGGGCTGAATGGCAGGCAGGATGGATGGGACCCTATGTCAGGCTGTGGTGGACTGGGAGCTGGTTTTATTTCCCAACCAGGAGTTTGGGCTTTAGCCTGAGGTTCTAGTAAGCACTGTAAAATTTTTATCAGGGATTTCCCTTCAGGGATCCCCCAGGATGATCCCCTGGGGATGTACAGAGGAGGACCTAGAGGAGGCTGCACGGGCTGTCAGCTCAGGCAACACGGAAAGCTGTTGTCTTCGCAGGAGGCACATGCTGCAGAGTGCAGGCCAGCAGAGACAGTGACTGAGCAGTTAGTGCAATGTCCCTCTTTGCATCAGAGCAGCCCCCCCACGATATCCTTCTGCCATGCCGCTATTACATGTTCAACAGACCGTCAAAACCCAGTCTGAGTGAAGGGACACCATTGCACTAAGAAATGAACACTGCATATTACAAGACACAATGGATGGTAAGATGTTTCACAAATGATGGGAAACTGAAATAATCTCAGTTAAGAAGGTTTGCATTCCTCTCAGAGGACCCGGGTTCAGTTCCCAGCAACTATATCAGATGGTCCCCAACTCTAGGGAGTCTGACGCCCTCTTCTGACCTCCGTGGGTCACTGCAAATGGGTGTACATACATTCATACATACATACATAGATACATACATACATACTACATATATATATACACATATTACACACATGCATACTATACACATACTACATACATACTACATATATACACATATATTACACACATACATACTACACACATACTACAGACATACGACATATATATTATGCAAGTGGGTTACTCAGTGATCTGCTATCCTTGGTAAGTGGATTACTCATGCCCTCAGGAACCCTCAGAGGAAGTGGAACTGTCCGTTTCTCCTTCTCTGTCAGTTCATTTCAGGGGTCTAGGGCCCTCTTACTGACCGAAGCCTTTATATGATCTTTGAGTTTCTGAAGCATTTCTGTAACACGAGCATCAGGTTTTTGAATCTGTGGTCTTCATAGGGTTTTGAGCATCTTAACTTGTGCCGAGTCCGTCTAAGTAGTCCCGGAGGTGCAAAGTAGCTCGGGTCTCTGCTGTTCAAGTGCTTCCCGCGTTGGGGTAGGATGTTATAATCCGGTTGGGGAACCTGAAGGCGGTCTCAGTGGCGGAGGCTGGGAACCCTTCAAGTGCTTCCCCCATTGGAGTCCGGTGTTAGAATCTGCTTGGGGGACACTGAATGGGCTTCCAGGCTGTGGAGGCTGCGGATCCTTCAACTGATTCCCCTGTTGCACTCCAGTGTTATAATCATCTTGGGGGACTCTGAAGGGGTTCGCAGGCCACGGAGGCTGGGAAATCGCTGGTGCATTGTCAGAGGGTAAAGTCCAGGATGAGGCTCTCTGTCCTCTCTAAACACTACCCCATGAAGGGGCAGTGAAAGGACTCGGCAGTGGTGAGTCATGGTGAGCATCAGTCGAGCTGTATCCTTTGAGTATTTCTCTCTCTCCCAAGAACTGTGGACAAGTCCGGAAGGCAAAGCAGGGAAATCTCGAGTGACCATTGATCTCAGGAAACAACCAAACCTGGAGAGGGGCTGTCCTCGAGTTTGCAGGAGGCAGTAGTGAGGTCTGCATGAGGCAGTCTCGAGTTCTGCACGGGGCAGTTGTGAGGTCTGAATGGGATAGTCGTGAGGTCTACACGGGGCAGTCGTGAGGTATGCACAGGGCAGTCGTGAGGTCTACATGGGCCAGCCAGGAGATGCCTCACTTGTCAGTTCTGCTTGTAGGAGCGGGGCGATCATTTAAGCTTTCTGAATGAGGAGGATCCCTGTCGACTCTCTTCCTCTGAGTCCGGAGTGCTACCTGTTTTGGGCACACTGTCAGAGGTCATGACAAGTGACTCCTGAAGGAGCAACATGAATGGAAAGGGCAAAGGGTGCGTCGAAAACTGTTTTGTCAAGCGCCTCCTACACCAACATTGGTGCAGTGATGTGTCTTGGAACCTCACGACTGGAGGCACGTATAAGCATCAGCAACAGTGTCCATTTTGGTGTCTGCAGATCTCTGGATGGCTTTTCTTACACCCTCTGTTCCATATTTAACCCTGCAATTAAACTAGACAGGGATCACTCTGATTTAATAAGAGATGGGTGAGTGTCCCATCCTTACACTTTGGTCATGTCTATCTACTGCAGGTGGTGACTTCAGGTTCAATTTCACAGTTGTTGTTGATGTTAGCTAATGTCATCACTGTTGAGTCCAGAGAACTTGTTGCATCCTTAGTTCTGGGACATTCTAGAGGTTACCCCCATCCTCCACTGTTCCTTCTTTCTACACTCATTCTCCTGGTCCCCTGTGCTTCTCTCCTGTCTCTTCCAACATCTGATCCTGCTCTCCTGTATTTCCATTTCACTCCCCTCTCCCACACATGGTCCTTCCTCCATCTGCCTCCCGTGATAATTTTCTTCCCCCTTCTAATTGGGATTGAAGCCATCCCTCTTTGTCCTTTCTTGTGAAGATTCAGGGTGTATATGAGTTTTTTGTGAATATTCTGAGGTCTTGGGCTAATTTCCACTTAAAAGTGAGTGCATTCTATGTGCGTTTATTTGTGTTTGTGTTACTTCCCTCAGGATGATTTTTTCTAGTTTCATCCATTTGCCTATGGCTTCTTTATGGTCTCCTGTAATTCTTTAAGGGATTTTTGTGTTTCCTCTATAGGGGCTTCTATCTCTTTACATCTGTTGTCCTGTATTTCTTTGATGGAATTATTTATGTATTTTTTAAAATCCTTTAACAACATCATGTTAAGTGATTTGAAGTACAAACATTTCTTTTTCTTTTCTGTTGTGTTGAGGGTATCCAAGCCTTGTGTTGGTGTGAGAATTGGGTTCTGATGATGTCATGTAACCCTGGTATATATTGCTTAGGCTATTATACTTCCCTCTTGCCATCTCGTTATCTCTGGGGTTAGTTGGTTTTACTGTCTCTGACAATGGATTGATCCTCCTGTAAGCCTATGTGTCAAGACTCCAGGCACACTAGCTCTCTCCTGAAGGATCTTGTGTACCAAGAGCTGTGGATCAGGTTCAGCAACAAGGAATAGATAGAAACCAGAAGTATCCTTTAACAGACTGCCCCTCTGTTCCTGGGTTCTGAGGGCTCCAGGCACTATCCCCTGAAAAGTGGTAGTCTCTCCTGTGATCTTGAGTGTGTCAGCACTCCTGGATGTCCAGCCATTTCCTGTTGGGATATGGGGAGAGAGAGATGAGGTTTTGGGTCCTCTTGGTTTTTAGTATTTCATTGAAACAGCTCACAAATTAAATTTGACTCCGTGACCAGTAAACCCCTACGAATGATCATTTCTTTGTATTTTCAGCGATGGGATAACAAATGGTTGGCACCTGAATTTTTACATGGGTGCTGTCAATAAATCTTGGTATCTTTTTCTTTCATGTCAAATGTATTCCTAACTGAGATAATTGCTCAGTCAACAAAGCATTGCTGTTGAATATGAAATAGACTATTGTAGACAAATAAAAATATTTAGGCAATGTCATCTAGGTCATTGAATTGTAATATATTGAAGAACTCACATAAATACTTAATGATGGTTTAACCAATGTATGGAATGCATATTCATTAAATCGAAGAATAGTATAAAGTTTATTTTTACAACTTACTGAATCATGTAATAAATTATAAGTCTCCAATGATGTACCAGGCTCCATCATAGTGGTATAGATCAGGAATGAATAAAAAATATTAGGAACTTTCTCTTAGAAAAATTGCATTACGATAAAAGAAAAAAGAAAGAAATGAATGCATAAATCAGTGCGTTGGAGTTGATTGTATGCAAATAATTGAAGAATCTATCTTAGAAATAAGGTCATGGGATGGAGAGATGGCTCAGCGGTTAAGAGCACCCGACTGCTCTTCCAGAGGTCCTGAATTCAATTCCCAGCAACCACATGGTGGCTCACAGCCATCTTTAAAGAGATCCGATGCCCTCTTCTGGTGTATCTGAAGACAGCTACAGTGTACTTATATATAATAAATGAAAAAAAAATAAGGTCATGGATATTGTCCTAAGGAAGTGACAGCTAAGGTAAATTAGATGAAAAATAATTGAACTATATTTCGGGCAATATTACTATAAACATAAGTCAATAAAAGGAAAAGAGCTTGACATATACAAAAAGTAAATGTGAAAGTAGTTTGTATAGATTAAGTGATAGAAGAGAGGACCAAATAAAGCTGAAGCTTATATATCACATATGGGCTTACAGAAACAATATGAGAGATGTAAATTTTATGGAAAATATCTAAGAAATCATTGAATAGTTTTAAATAAGTTTGTTTAACTCTCTACGTAAATACTAAGGGACTCTGGTTACTTATGTATTATGAAATGATACACAGAATGATGTTTTTGAAGTCAATCTGGAAGTAGTGTCAGTGATAAAGAAAAAGATTCATATCAGACAGCGATGTTAAAAATTCATGTATGTGGTAGTAGACTGATTATGGGGAGGGCCTGAAGAAAGAAAGACAATGTCTTGTTTTGAGCAAATGAAAACATGTTGGAGTTATATAATGTGATGTGGAATATTTCATGATAAGTGTATTTAGGAGAATTTTAAAGTAATATATATTAGATCGATTTACTTGAAGATGCTTGAGAGAACCTCCAATTCACTAGAAATTCCTTTTTACTGTTCAAGGTTTGGTGATTTAAGCCAATAAACAGACCATGAATTCATAGCTGTTATATAACAAAAAATTCACTTTAATAGATGTATTTTTTCCCATTATACCTGGTAGTTCTTATTTCATTAAGAGCGAACCTATGCTTACATTAGATACTTGTTTAGGACATGCGGACAAATAATTTTCCCATTTACTAACTGCATATATTTTGGATTGCAATTAGCATTTAATCCAACTTTATGGGAGCTGACACAGCAGTTTGATTATATAATATAATAATAATAATTATAATAGCTCATGAATGTGAATTTCACAGAAAGAAGTGATTTGCTCATAGTTTGTAAAGTTACAAACTCTAGAGGAGTAAAAATATTTAATAAATATCTAGCTCTTCTACGTTTTCTCTTTAGTATTTTAGTGTGTTATGATATTCATGCAAAAATTCCTTATCCAGATGATTTTTAGCTATAATATCCAGTACTATTACACATATTCACAGCATTTTACAACTATGAATAACATATGCTTTCAGAAAATCTTCATTAAATGAGCCAGAAATTCTTCATGATTTCAACACAACATGGGCATTGGGAACAGAATAAACAACAAATAAGGAAATGCCGAAAGTGATTGACACACGCAAAATTCTAGGCTTTAAATTTAATAATCATTCTAGTTATGGGATAGAGCTTTGAAAATAGAGTCAATGACAGGATGAAAAACACTGAGGAAGAGTATTTAAATTGAATTTGTACTAAATAAAACAGTGAATCTGAAGGAAAGCTACATTTAACAAAATGACCCTGTTCTTCTGCCACTATTTATTCAACGCTTTGTTTTTTGTTCCTATATTATGTTCCAGAAACATCTCAATGATTCTGGTTATTCTTAAATAAATGAACATGCAGTTCAGCTGATCTAATATTCCACATTGTCTTAATGTTCTTCTGTATCTTTAGATATTCAAATTATAGAGAATTATTTTGACTAAAATAAAATTTTATTGATTCCTTGTCATGAGAGAGAAGCATTGTTTACAGAGAATGGACACCTAATATTTTCTAAGTAATCTCAATAGAGGTTTAAACCATATATATTAGATCAATCATTCATACCTTCTGCAAATGAAACTCATTAAATGTTTCTACACATATAGTACATAAACGGAGTGATATATAGAAATAAAAACATCACCTCTGCTGCCACAATCATCTATTATCCCAAAGACGAAAGCCAATACTAGGAAGAGAAGATTGTCCAGACACATTTCAGGAAAGATCAGCATCATTCAAAATGAAGATTGAGCTGGAAAGTGATTTGAAACAAGTATAGTTAAGAATAATGTAAATAAGCTTAATGTTATGAGAACTAGTTTACCAGTTATGCTTGCCTTATCCCTTCTTAACTTGGGCAGTCACATTTCTGCTCTGTGGAATGATACAGTCTCCACCTCCTCTGCCCTCACATATTGCAGTTTGTCACTTGGTCCTCAGGACATCCATATACCTGTCGATGAATTTTTATTCTTGGAAATTCAAAATGTTCAAATTCCTGACTTCGGAGAGCAGGTAAAAACCAAATGGGAAGTGAGTGACATACCATAACACTTCTGTATTGTTATCAATTTTTTTTTCGGGGATGAGATACTTGAGGTGAGAAGAAAGGAAAGAGGCTGCTTTATTTGAAATATGTACTTACCTCATTCTGTGCCCCTGTAAAGGGCCCAGCCTTATCTGTCAGGACTGACCATGTTCCTATCATTACTCTACTGCCTTTCTCATGCAGTTCTTAATTCTGGATCCTGCTTGTCACCCTAGGTTTCATCTTGACAAGATACATCTCATTTCCCTGTGATCCTGCTCTGAAACATATGAAAGTTATTTTTCTTTTGTTTCATTTTCAAACATTTAAATGATTATATTAATTTTTGTTTAACCTGTTTTATGAAAGCCTTAGAGGAGAATTATTCATGGATGTCTGTTTTGATTGAACGAGAAAATAATGAAAAAAAACTCTTTTTAATTTTACAAGACATTTTCATTTCTAAGTATTTCTCTTATTTAAACCCACCATGCTAGTTTATCTCCCTGTCTTGCCCTGAGTTCTTTCTTACCATTGCTACTTGAATACTGCCTCTTAGGACTTACTGCAGAACTGTAAATGCTGGCATATACGAGGAAGGACTTGATTCTTCTACACCTTTCTAACCCTTTTTTAGATGTATCTTCCTACTCTCTTGAGCTATTTGAATTAATTTGGATCACTGAACTCAATAGTATAGTTCTATAGTGCTTGGGTCTTGAAAATATCTGTTATTATTGCCTTGTCATAGTTTTACAGCTCAGGGTTGGACCTAGTTACATTTTGGAACTTTAGTCCAAGATGTTTGTGAACTTGGAAAAAACCTAGAAAGCAGCTATCAATACTTTCAAATGGTATTTTAATACATGAGGGCTATAAAAACCTTTAATAAATCATGGAAAAGCAGTCGGAGATTCCTTTTTCTGTAAAGTACTTGAAAAACATGAAAGGAAGAAACACTATGTCCCACTCACTTTTGTCTTCACATAGGGTGCTGAAATGTGACTTTAGTTTTGGTGCCTTTTCTGGTTAGAATGTAAAGTTGTTTGTGGTAGTTTGTGTTAATGGTTTGCTCTATTAATATACCCTTTTGTTATTGTTTTTGTTTTTTGTCTTCATCATTCCTATTAGGGCCATGGTTCCCCACTTTTTATAGATAAAAGGTGGATTCAGTCCAGCTATTATTGTCCTGGGGATAAACCCACAATTTTGGCAACAAATGTTCAGAATTATATATTTGACCACGGTTTGAAATTCTTCCTTGCCATCACTTTCTTGTAGAAACATAATTGTTTACTACCCCTTCAATTAATTGTACTGACCACCCTATAATCCCATTATGCATCTGTGTGTAGGGGGAAAGGGATTCTTTAAATTTTCTGTGGTATGTGGTTTTATTCTTCCATAAATTATTTCACACCACCACATGAGCACAGCACACTACCTGGAATTATTGCATGCTGAGTCATTGTGGAAGGCTAGTGTGAAATTCATTACTGTTCTTTGTTTCAGAGATTCTTATTTTTAATAAGTAATCCATCCTATTGGAATAGCTAAATAACTCTTTTATTCTCCTTCCTATATGGGTGCTGCTGTGAATAAATTGCATTTTCCATTGATAAACAATACCAAATACCCATAAAGGCACAAACATACATAAAAGGGGAAAAGTATTCACAAAGAAAAAATGCATTTAAAATGGAGAAAAAATATAAGAAAAATGAGATCAAAAGTTATAGTCAGAAATTATGAAATTAAAAACTTCATTATAAAATTACAAAATTTTAAGATAATACAAATATATATTCAAACAAAGAGTAAAATATTAAATGCAGTGTATGCAGAAAGAGTTAACTCAAAATGTAGTATATAAACCACGATTGGAATGGAGAAATCACTCTCTCTACTATAGAGGCAAAAATGGACGAACTACCAGTAGGTTTAAAACAGTCTTTACTGAATAGTGACAAAATATCAAGAAAGATGATGTTTTAAAAATACCACATAAATAAATCATCGATAATTTAAACAAATCCAAAAAATAATAAAATATAGAAGAGCAGCCCTAGTCTATGGTGATCTGATAGGATGCATAGGATTACTTCAATATTCTGGTATCAATTGAGGCATGTTATGTGAATTAGTATATGGTCAAATTGGGAGAAGTTACAATGAGGTGCACAGGAAAAGGTATATTCTTCTGATTTAGGATGAAATGTTACCTAAATATCTGTTAAATCCATTTGGATTTTTTAAGTTATTAAGATAACTTCTGTTATTTTTTTTTTGGTTCTTTTTTTCGGAGCTGGGGACCGAACCCAGAGCCTTGCGCTTCCTAGGTAAGCACTCTACCGCTGAGCTAAATCCCCAGCCCCAACTTCTGTTATTTTAACCATATCTGTTTAGTTTCAGTTTCCATAAATTGTCCGTTGATGAGAGTGCAGAATTGAAGTCTCCAACAATTTATTGTGTGTGGTGCAATACTTTCTTTGAGCTATAGTTATGTTTCTTTTGTGAATTTAGGTGTCCTTGCATTTAAACATAGTTTTTCAGAATTGATCGTTCATCTTAGTATTATTTTTCTTTGACAAGTATGGTTCCCTTCCTTATCATTTTTGATAACTTTTTGTTGAAGTCAATGTTGTTCAATATTAGAAAGGGGCTACTCCTTGTTTCTTGGGAACATTTGTTTAGAATTTTTCTCCATCCTTTACCCTGAGATACTCTGTGTTTGTCTCTAAGGTGTATTTACAGTATGCAGCAAAATCTTGGATCCTCTTTATGTTTTCAGTCTCTTAGATTATGTTTTTTTATTTGGGGAATTGTGTCCATTGATGATAAGAGATATTAAATAAAATGGACTGTTGATTCCTGTTATATTTGTTGTTAGAAATGTAATTACAGAAATGCCATCTGGAACCCTGGTGCACGGAGGCTCCCGGAAAAAGCGGCGCAGATTTTCCTGGTTGCTCCCACTGCTGAGAGCTCATAGGCAGCACCCCACCAGCAAACTTGAGCCTCGGGACCACAGGTAAAACCAACTTTTCTGCTGCAATAGACCTGCCTGGGGAACTCAGGACACACAGAGGCCAAGTTCCTCTATGACCAGGCACTTACAGTGTTTACCGGGAATCCCAAACCCGCGGATCCTGGCCCGCAACAGTTCTCTGCTTCCAAACCCCTTGGGAGAGAGACCTCACTACCTGGTAAAGTGGGCACTCCTGTGGCTGCAAAGCAGAAGAGACCACCAACACTGCCCACCATTTCCCACATCCCTGGCCAAAGAGGAAACTGTATACGTCCTCTGGGTTCTTGTGGGGAAGGGCCCAGGAGCAGCAGGACCTCTGCCTGAGACACCGCCGTAACCTGAAGGCACAGACCAGATAAACAGTTTTCTGCACCCAAATCCCGTGGGAGGGAGAGCTAAACCTACAGAGAGGCAGACACGCCTGGGAAACAAAAAAAAAAAAACTGCACTTTGCACACATCTCTGACGCCAGAGGAAAGCACCAAACGCCATCTGGAACCCTGGTGAATGGAGGCTCCTGGAAATGGCAGCGCAGATCTTCCTGGTTGCTGCCGACACTGAAAGCTCGTAGGCAGCACCCCACGAGCAAACTTGAGCCTCAGGACCACAGGTAAGACCAAATTTTCTGCTGCAAGTGACCTGCCTGGTGAACACCAGACACAGTCCACAGGAACAGCTGAAGGCCTGTAGATAGAAAAAACTAAACGCCCGAAAGCAGAACACTCTGTCCCCATAACTGGCTGAAAGAAAACAGGAAAACAGGTCTACAGCACTACTGACACTCAGGCTTATAGGACAGTCTAGCCACTGTCAGAAATAGCATAACAAAGTAACACTAGAGATAATCTGATGGCGAGAGGCAAGCGCAGGAACCCAAGCAACAGAAACCAAGACTACATGGCATCATCGGAGCCCAATTCTCCCACCAAAGCAAACACGGTATATCCAAACACACCAGAAAAGCAAGATCTAGTTTCAAAATCATATTTGATCAGGATGCTAGAGGACTTCAAGAAAGACGTGAAGAAATTCCTTAGAGAATAAGTAGAAGCCTATAGAGAGGAATCACAAAAATCTCTGAAAGAATTCCAGGAAATCATAAATAAACAAGTAGAAGCCCATAGAGAGGAGTCACAAAAATTCCTGAAAGAATTAAAGGAAATCATAAATAAATAAGTAGAAGCCCATAGAGAGGAGTCACAAAGATCCCTAAAAGAATTCCAGGAAAACACAAACAGTTGAAGGAATTAAAAATGGAAATAGAAGCAATCAAGAAAGAACACATGGAAACAACACAGGATATAGAAAACCAAAAAAAGAGACAAGGAGCTATAGATACGAGCTTCACCAACAGTAAACAAGAAATGGAAGAGAGAATCTCAGGAGCAGAAGTTTCCATAGAAATCATTGACTCAACTGTCAATGATAATGTAAAATAGAAAAAGCTACTCGTCCAAAACATACAGGAAATCCAGGACCCAATGAGATGATGAAACTTAAGGATAATAGATATAGAAGAGAGTGAAGACTCCCAGCTCAAAGGACCAGTAAATATCTTCAACAAAATCATAGAAGAAAACTTCCCTAACCTAAAAAAAGAGATACCCATAGTCATACAAGAAGCCTACAGAAGTCCAAATAGATTGGACCAGAAAAGAAACACCTCCCATCACATAATAGTCAAAACACCAAACGCACAAAATAAAGAAAGAATATTAAAAGCAGTAAGGGAAAAAGGTCAAGTAACGTATAAAGGCACACCTATCAGAATTACACCAGACTTTTCGCCAGAAACTATTAAGGCCAGAAGATCCTGGACTGATGTCATACAGACCCTAAGAAAACACAAATGCCACCCCAGGTTACTGTTTCTAGCAAATCTCTCAATTAACATAGATGGAGAAACCAAGATAATCCATGAAAAAACCAAATTTACACAATATCTTTCAACAAATACAGCACTACAAAGGTAATAAATGGTAAAGCTGAAAATAAGGAGGCAAGCTATACCCTAGAAGCAACAAGAAACTAATCGTCTTGGCAACAAAACAAAGAGAAGAAAAGCACACATACATAACCTCACATCCAAATGTGAATATAATAGGAAGCAATAATCACTATTCCTTAATATCTCTCAACATCAATGGCCTCAACTCCCCAATAAAAAGACATTGATTAACAAACTGGATACACAACGAGGACCCTGCATTCTGCTGCCTACAGGAAACAAACCTCAGAGAAAAATACAGACACTACCTCAGAGTGAAAAGCTGGAAGCAACTTTCCAAGCAAATGGTCAGAAGTAGCAAGCAGGAGCAGCCATTCTAATATCAAATAAAATCAATTTTCAACAAAAATTCATCAAAAATATAAGGAAGGACACTTCATATTCATCAAAGGAAAAATCCACCAAGATGAACTCTCAATCCTACATATCTATGCCTCAAATACAAGGGCACCTACATATATAAAAGAAACCTTACTAAAGCTCAAAACACACATTGCACCTAACACAATAATAGTAGGAGACTTCAACACCTCACTCTCATCAATGGACAGATCATGGAAAGAGAAATTAAACAGAGACATAGACAGACTAAGAGAAGTCATGAGCCAAATGGACTTAACTGATATTTATAGAACATTCTACCCTAAAGCAGAAGGATATACCTTCTTCTCAGCTCCTCATGGTACTTTCTAAAAAGTTGACCACATAATTGGTCAAAAAACGGGCCTCAACAGGTACAAAAAGATAGAAATAATCCCATGTGTTCTATCCGACCACCACGGCTTAAAATTGCTCTTCAATAACAATAAGGGAAGAATGCCCACATATACGTGGAATTTGAACAATGCTCTACTCAATGATAACCTGGTCAAGGAAGAAATAAAGAAAAAATTAAAGACTCTTTAGAATTCAATGAAAATGAAGGTACAACATACCCAAACTTTTCGGACACAATGAAAGCTGTGCTAAGAGGAAAACTCATATCTCAGAGTGCCTGCAGAAAGAAACAGGAAAGAGCATATGTCAGCAGCTTGACAGCACACCTAAAATCTCTAGAACAAAAAGAAGCAAATACATGCAGGAGGAATAGAAGGCAGGTAATAATCAATCTCAGAGGTGAAATCAACCAAGTAGAAACAAAAAGGACCATAGAAAGAATCAACAGAACCAAAAGTTGGTTCTTTGTGAAAATCAACAGGATTGATAAACCCTTAGCCAGACTAATGAGAGGACACAGAGAGTGTATCCAAATTAACAAAATAGAAATGAAAAGGTAGACATAACTACAGATTCAGAGGAAATTGAAAAAATCATCAGATCTTACTATAAAAGCCTATATTCAGCAAAACTTGAATATCTGCAGGAAATGGACCATTTCATAGACAGATACCTGGTACCGTAGTTAAATCAGGAACAGATAAACCAGTTAAACAACCCCATAACTCCTAAGGATATAGAAGCAGTCATTAAAGGTCTCCCAACCAAAAAGAGCCCAGGTCCAGATGTGTTTAGTGCAGAATTTTATCAGACCTTCATAGAAGACCTCGTACCAATATTATCCAAACTCTTCTACAAAATTGAAACAGATGGAGCACTACCGAATTCCTTCTATGAATCCACAATTACTCTTATACCTCAACCACACAAAGAACCAACAAAGAAAGAGAACTTGAGACCAATTTCCCTTATGAATATCGACGCAAAAATACTCTATAAACTTCTGGAAACCGAATCGAAGAGCACAATAAAACAATCATCCACCATGATCAAGTAGGCTTCATCTGAGGCATGCAGGGATAGTTTGATATATGGACAACCATCAACGAGATCCATTATATAAACAAACTGAAAGAACAAAACCACATGATCATTTCATTAGATGCTGAGAAAGCATTTGACAAAATTCAACACCCCTTCATGATAAAAGTCCTGGAAAGAATAGGAATTCAAGGCCCATACCTAAATAGTAAAAGCCATATACAGCAAACCAGTTGCTAACATTAAACTAAATGGAGAAAAACTTGAAGCAATCCCACTAAAATGAGGGACTAGACAAGGCTGCCCACTCTCTCCCTAATTATTCAATATAGTTTTTGAAGTTCTAGCCAGAGCAATCAGACAACAGAAGGAGGTCAAGGGGATACAGATTGGAAAAGAAGAAGTCAAAATATCACTATTTGCTTATGATATGATTGTATATTTAAATGATCCCAAAAGTTCCACCAGAGAACTACTAAAGCTGATAAACAACTTCAGCAAAGTGGCTGGGTATAAAATTAACTCAAATAAATAAGTTGCCTTTCTCTACACAAAAGAGACACAAGCTGGGAAAGAGATTAGGGAAACAACTCCCTTCATAATAGGCCCAAATAATATAAAGTACCTCGGTGTGACAATAACCAAGCAAGTAAAAGATTTGTACAATAAGAACTTCAAGACTCTGAAGAAAGAATTTGAAGAAGTCCTATGAAGATGGAAAGATCTCCATGATCATAGATTGGCAGGAATAATATAGTAAAAATGGCCATTTTACCAAAATCAATCTACAGATTCAATAAAACCCCCATCAAAATACCAATCCAATTCTTCAAAGAGTTAGAGAGAACAATTTGCAAATTCATCTGGAATAACAAAAAACCCAGGAGAGCTAAAACTATCCTCAACAACAAAAGGACTTCAGGGGGAATCACTATCCCTGAACTCAAGCAGTATTACAGAGCAATAGTGATAAAAACTGCATGGTATTGGTACAGACACAGACAGATAACCAATGGAACACAATTGAAGACCCAGAAATGAACCTACACACCTATGGGCACTTGATTTTTGACAAAGGAGCCAAAACCATCACATGGAAAAAAGACAGCATTTTCAGCAAATGGTGCTGATCCAACTGGAGGTCAACATGTAGAAGAATGAAGATCGATCCATACTTATCACCCTGTACAAAGCTTAAGCCCAAGTGGATCAAGGACCTCCACATCAAACCACATACACTCAAACCAATAGAAGAAAAACTAGGGAAGCATCTGGAACACAAGGGCACTGGAAAAAATTCCCTGAACAAAACACCAATGGCTTATGTTCTAAGATCAAGAGTCAACAAATGGGATCTCATAAAACTGCAAAGCTTCTGTAAGGCAAAGGACACTGTGATTAGGACAACCCGGCAACCAACAGATTGGGAAAAGATCTTTACCAGTCCTACAACAGATAGAGGCCTTATATCCAAAATATACAAAGAACTCAAGATGTTAGACTGCAGGGAGACAAATAACGCTATTAAAAATTGGGGTTCAGAGCTAAACAAAGAATTCACCGCTGAAGAATGCTGAATGGCTGAGAAACATCTAAAGAAATGTTCAACATCTTTAGTCATAAGGTAAATGCAAATCAAAATAAACCTGAGATTTCACCTCACAGCAGTGAGAATGGCTAAGATCAAAAACTCAGGTGACAGCAGATGCTGGCGAGGATGTGGAGAAAGAGGAACACTCCTCCTTTGTTGGTGGGATTGTAGGTTGGTACAACCATTCTGGAATTCAGTCCGGAATTTCCTCAGAAAATTTGACATTGAACTGCCTGAGGAACCAGCTAAACCTCGCTTGGGTATATACCCAAAAGATGCCCCAAAATATAAAAAAAGACATGTGCTCCACTATGTTCATGGCAGCCTTTTTTATAATAGCCAGAAGCTGGAAAGAACCCAGATGCCCTTCAACAGAGGAATGGATACAGAATATGTGTTACATCTACACAATGGAATATTACTCAGCTATCAAAAACAATGACTTTATGAAATTTGTAGGAAAATGGTCGGAACTTGAAAATATCACCCTGAGTGAGGTAACCAAATCACAGAAAAACACACATGGTATGCCCTCATTGATAAGTGGCTATTAGCCCAAATCCTTGAATTACCCTAGATGCCTAGAACAAATGAAACTCAATACAGATGATCAAAATGTGAATGCTTCACTCCTTCTCTAAAAGGGGAACAAGAATACACTTGGCAGGGATTAGAGAGGCAAAGATTAAAACAGATACAGAAGGAATACACATTCAGAGTCTGCCCCACATGTGGCCCATGCATATACACCCATCTAATTAGACAAGATGGATGAAGCAAAGAAGTGCAGGCCTAAAGGAGCCGGATGTAGATCGCTCATGAGAGACACAGCCAGAATATAGCAAACACAGAGGCGTATGCCAGCAGCCAACCACTGAATTGAGAATTGGACCCCCGTTGAAGGAATCAGAGAAAGAATTGGAAGAGCTTGAAGGGGCTCGAGCCCCATATGTACAACAATGCCAAGCAACCAGAGCTTCCAGGGACTAAGCGACTACCTAAAGACTATACATGGACTGACCCTGGACACTGACCTCATAGGTAGCAATGAATATCGTAGTAAGAGCACCAGTGGAAGGGAAGCCCTGGGTCCTGCTAAGACTGAACCCCCAGTGAAATAGATTGTTGGGGGGAGGGCGACAAGGTGGGGAGGATGGGTGGGGAACACCCATAAAGAAGGGGAGGGTGAGGGTAATGTTTGCCCGGAAACCGGGAAAGGGAATAACACTCGAAATGTATATAAGAAATACCCAAGTTAAAAAAAAAAAAGCTAAAAAAAAAAAAAAAAAGAAATGTAATTACAATTGTGTGACTATCATCTTTTGGGTTTGTTGAAAGAATAATTCCCTACTTTTTGCTAAGGTGTAGTTTCCCTCCTTCTGTTGGAAGTTTCCATCTACTGTCATTTATAGGGTAGGACTTATGGAAAGATATTTAGTACATTTGGCTTTGTAATGGAATGCCTTGTTTCCTCAATCCATGGTAATTGAAAATTTCACCAGATATCCTAACCTGCAGATCAAGAAATGAGTGCACACACCCATGGTCACTTTGTGTTTGACAAAGGTACTAAAAATTATGGTTCAACTGGATGTCAGCACACAGAAAAATCAATTATGTAAATAAACTCCCGGGAGGGGGGTAAATTATCATCTTTTTAGATGTAGATAAAAAATTTAAGAAGTAAGTATTTCTTCATGTTAGAAGTCTTGGAAAATATTAGGAATTCAAATCCCATACTTAAATACAGTAAAAGCAATATTACAAAAAAAAAGTTGCCAACATCAAACTTACTGGTGAGAAACTTGAAGCAATACCACAAAAATGAAGAACTAGAAAAGTTTGACTAATCTCTACTTACCCCATCAATATAGTGCTAGAAGTCTTATCCACAAAAATCAGACAAAACTCGAGGGAAAACGGAAAAATTTAGAAAGCAAGAATTTAAAATATTATGATTTTAGATGATGTTATTGTATATTTTAGTGACCCCATATATTCTGCCAGGGTACTCCTTCAGCTGATAAACAACTTCAGCAAAGTGGCTGGATGTAAACTTAAATCAAACAAATCAGAGCATTCTAATTCAAGGATAAACAGTTTGAGGAGAAATTAAGGAAATGACAGCCTTCAAAATAGTCACAATTAATAAAAAAAATATTTCAGGTTGACTCTAAACAAGCAAGTGAAAGTTCTGTATGACAGGAACTTCAAGTCTCTGAAGAAAAATATTGTAGAAGATCTCCGAAGATAGAATAATTTCCCATGCTCATGCATGTGCAGGGTTAATATTGTAAAAATTGTCATCTTGCCAAAAGCAATCAACAGATTCAAGGCAATCACCATCAAAATTCCAACTCAATTCTTCACAGACTTAGAAGGAGCAATTTGAAAATTCAGTTGGAATAACAAGAATCCAATGATAGAGAAACGTTCATCAACAATATGAGAACTTCTGGGGCAATCACTATTGATGACTTCAAGCTGTATTACAGAACAATAATAATAAAAATTGAATGGGAATGGTACAGAGACAGTCAAATGATCAGTGGAATATTATTGAATGCCCAGAAATGAAGGCACATACCTATGGCCACTTGATATTTGACAATGACCCGAAACCATCCAATGGAACGATCACATTTTCCACAAATGGTTTCCATTCGACTGGAAGTTAGCATGTAGAAGAATGGAAATCAATCATTTCTTATTGCCGTGTACAAAGCTCAAGTCGAAGTGGATCAAGTATGTCCACAAGAAACATATAATCTTAAACTAATAGAAGAAAAAGTGGGGAAATTTACTGAACAGAACACCAATGGCTTTGCTCCAAGATTGAGAATTGACAAATGGGACTTCATAAAGCTTTTGTAACTCATAGGACACTGGAATTTGGAAAAAGGTAAAATCAATAGGGTAAGAAAAGATCTTTACCAATCTTCTGTCTGATAGAGGGCTAAAATCATTCTATACAAAGACTCAAGGAGTTAGACTCCAGAATATCAAATAGTCCTTTCAAAAATGGTGAATAGCACTAAATAAAGAATTCTCTACTGAGGAATATCAACATCCTTAGCCATCAGGTACATGAAAATCAACAAATTCTGAGGTTACACAGCAGACCACTCAGAATGGCTAAGATAAGAAATTCACAACAGATTCTGACAAGGACGTGGAGTAAGACGAACTCTCCTCCATTGTTGGTTAGATTGCAAGCTGGTATAACCATCTGGAAATCAGTCTGGAATTTTCTCACAAAGTTGTATATAGTACTACCTGAGGATACCACAATCCCATTTCTTTGATATATACGCAAAAGATGCTCCAACATATAAGAAGGACACATGATGCTACAGGTTGAGAGAAACCTTTCTTTTTTATAATAGCCAGAAGCTGAAAAGAAACCAGATGTCCCTCAACATATTAATGGATAAATGAAATATTTACACACGTGTGTTCTTCTAACCTATCAAAAACAATGTTTGCATAAAATTCTTAGGATAGACCAAAAAATTATCATTCTGTGTGAGGTAACCCAGTCACAAAAGAACACAAATGGTATACATTTATTGGAAGTGTGTATCAGCCCAAAAGTGTGGAATACATAAGAAAGAATTCACAGGTCATTTGAAGACCACACAGGAAGAAGACCAACACGCAGATGTGGCATTCCTTCTTAGAAGGGATAAAAAATATTCATGGGAGGAAATTCAAGGATAAAGAGATAAGCAGGGACTGAAAAAAGGGTCAACCAGAGACTACCCCATGTGTGGATCTATCCCATATGCAGTCACACAAACCAGTCACTATTGCTGATGCCACCAAGTCCTTGTTGACAGGAGTCAGATATGGATGTCTCTTGAGAGACTCTTGCAGAACTCTACTGACACTTGTGAGGATGATTGTAGCTAAACATTGGATTGAACAAGGGGGTTCAATGAAGTTGTTAGAGAGTGTACTTAATGAGCTGAAGGGGTTTGCAAAACCCCAGGAAGAACAACAATATCAACCAACCAGACACACCAGAAATTCGAGGGATTAAAACACCCACTAGTGAGTACAGATTGAGGGACCCATGACTCCAGCCACATAGGTGGCAGAGGATTGCTCTAACATCATTGGAAGGAAAACCCCTTAATCCCGTGAAGGCTTGTATCCCCAATGTAGGGTAATGCCACAGCATTGAGGTTGAAGTAGATTGGTGGGAATTGGAACATCCTCACAGAAGACAGTCAGGGATGTTATGGAAGAAAAGGAAAGGAAATAACATTTAAAATGTAAATACATAAAATATTCAGGAAAATTATTAAATAAAAAAGATATCTTGTCTCATTAAATTAATAATAAAGTAATTATCATTTTCCGTTTCTGATATTGACAAAAATATTAGAGTTTGGTACTAATTTCCTTTGGTCTCTTTTGCTGTCTATATAATATTTCCCTTTAGGTTATGACTTATTTAAATAAAAATGTATTTTACAATTTAAAGGAATATAGAATGAAAAAATTATTGACAGAATTGGTGACTTCCCTTTATTAAAAGTTGAACAACTACTTGAAGAAACTTTAATGGTTAATATCAAAATAAGTTTATGGAGTTTGTATATCAAATATTTTTTGTTAATAGCCACAGTCAGGAAATGCTTCTTATATTTATGCATTATGGTATTTGATTTTGGTAAAAAACTCAATGTTCTTAGATTTTATAATAATGTACATAAGTAATTTATTCTTAAAATTTGGTTACAGAAGGAAGTTATCAACGAATACATATATACAATGTAGCACACTTTTCTAATATAAATAGAGCATATTAAATATATACATATATATTTTATGCTCCAAAGATGAACAATCATGTTTAAAAGGAAGATATAACATTGAGTGTACCTACATTTGAAGTTGAGATGATTCATGATTCCATGTATTTCTTTCTAGACACCTAAGAAGATAAAATTAGTGTTGGAAAAATCTAAAACTGCAATTAGAAGGCTTAATCTAGTATACATATCTAAACAGTGCTTTGAAAAAATATACAGAACATATTTTTATATATAGGTATACATGCATTATATATTATATAATATATATATATATATATATATTATATATTATATAAAAAAATTCTCAGTGCCCATAAATTATCATTATCACTAAAGCAATTTCCTGGTCATATTAGAGTTGAATTATCAAACACACACACACACACACACACACACACACACGCGCGCACACACACACACACACACACACACACACAGTTTCCTAAAATATAAACATATTAGCAAATAATATTCATTCAGATAAAACTAATGAAAACTGATGAATTAAATTTACAAAATAATGTTCTCCCAAAATTATACTTTCTAGCATTTAAAATATTGCCTTATGATATGTGGCAAATCTTCACAAAGGAATCCTACTCAGCTATCAAAAACAATGACTTTATGTAATTCATAGACAAATGGAAGGAACTGGAAAATATCATCCTGAGTGAGGTAACACAACCATAGAAAAACACACATGGTATGCTCATTGATAAGTTACTATTAGCCCAAATTACCCTAGATGCATAGAAAACGTGAAACTCAAGACTGATGATCAAAATATGAATGACTCACTCATTCTTTAAAAAGGGAACAAGAATACCCTTGGCAGGAAATTGGGAGGCCGGAATAAAACAGAGGCAGAAGAAAAACCCATTCAGAGCCTGCCCCACATGTTGCCCCATATACAGCGACCCAATTAGAGAAGACGGGTGAAGCAAAGAAATGCAGACTTACAGAAACTGGATGTAGATCTCTTGAGAGAAACAGCCAGAATACAGGAAATACAGAGGCAAATGCCAGCAGCAAACCACTCAACTGAGAAAAGGACCCCCGTTGAAGGAATCAGAGAAAGGACTGCAAGAGCTTGAAGGGGCTCGAGACCCCATATGTACAACAATGCCAACCAACCAGAGCTTTCAGGGACTAAGCCACTACGTAAAGACTATACATGGACTGACCCTGGACTCTGACCTCATAGGTAGCAATGAATATCCTAGTAAGATCACCAGTGGAAGGGGAAGCCCTTGGTCCTGCTAAGACTGAACCCCTAGTGAACGTGATTGTTAGGGGGAGGGCGGTAATGGGGGAAGGGTCGGGAGGGGAACACCCCCCCAAAAAAAAGAAAAAAAAAGAAATACATTTAAATGAAAATTCTATAC